>NC_089985.1:25151082-25251082 GCF_036417845.1 Apteryx mantelli | reverse complement strand
TTATTTCTTGTGGGTGAAATGGAAAGCCAAGGCCCACTCCTAACCACTTTTGATCATTAAAAAATCCACGGCAATCTTTACAAGAATACGGGTGTTAAATTAATCACAGTGACCTGGCCAAATTCCAGTTCTGGTAATTACATTCTGCATACCTAAAATTCCCCCTGCAGTTTCAAGTGGAGAAGTTATTCTTCACTTTCCCTCTTAAAAAGCATTGTGTAGTGCTGCTGCTGACATAGGATACTGCCACTTTTGGTCCAAACTGAATTTTGTTCCAACTGTAGGCAAGTGAGTAGAAGTACTTGTGGGTCTTCTTAGATTAAAGGGGCCTTAAAAACACAACTGTTCTGGCACTTATTTTATCCAACTATTTGTTTTCCTGATAATGTAGATACTTGTCCTATCTCTTGAATGCAGTGGAAGCATCTGTTTACCCACTACCTCTCTAGATAAGAAAACACTGTCTTCCACAGCCCTGATCTGGAAAATAAAGCCTCCTGCCCACCTGACGTGGAATCAGGCAAAGGAACGTAATGCCCATCCGCACTGACTGCCCAGACAAACAGCAGGAAAACTCACTCTGGGTCTTGTATACGGGTCTGACGAAGAGCGCAGGCACTTGCTGCCTCTGCTCTTTCAGGAGCAGACAAACAACCATCTTTCCCTCTCTCTTGGAAGCCAGAAAAATGGCAGGCACGGCAATAGTGCTAATCATTCTTCCTTCCCTGTCAGTAGTCAGATATCATTCATTCAAAGGCCAGCATGCATCTAACCTGTTAACCAAAAAGATGTGGAGATCAACCAGTTGTGAAGTCACCATTAATTTCTAAAATAACTAGACTACTAGGCCCTGTGGCCTGCCATCATTGTATCAGAATCCTTCATCTAGTCACTAGACAGAGTTGTATTTGCTCTTACGGAAGGATATGGGATACTAGAGAGAAATAGTTGCATATATATAAAGACTGACAGACGTTGTATAGGAGAGGGTAAGAGACAAATAGTGGAGTACAGTGAATCTGTCTGGGTGGCATCTGCCACATCTAAAGGAAACATGTCTGTTAAGGTGAGGGACAAATACAGGTGACACAGAAACATTCAGATGCTGGGCTGCTCCGGGCAGGTACGAGGAGGCATCTGTCAGTCTGCCATTGCGGCAGACTCCTGCGAATGGGCCTGGCTGGCTCTCCTCCAGGTAAGCTGCTTTCTGAGCCGAGGACAAATGTATATTGTACAGAAGGCTGGCTCCAGTTTCCCAAGTTACTAGTAAGGCATGCTTTGTAGGTGATAACGTCTCTAAGTGTAACAAGCAAAATATTATGAATTGATTTGGGCATGAGTTATTCAAGATAAGATGGAATAGGAACAGTGGCTGAAGCAGAAGTGTTTAAACTAGACACAGTGTATGTTCCTTGCTTCTGACCTTTGTAGATAAGCAATAAAATTATAGGTGGCTGCAACAGTATTCTGTGTCAAGAGTATTAAGCGGACAGCTTCTAATTACCTTTAGCTCATAAAGCTAAAGAGCCTGATCTATTGCTTAAAAGCTTTTTAGTTTAAATTATTTTTAATCAACAATTCTATTTTTAGCAGTTGTTTCTAAGATGCTTTTCCAGTAAACGAGGGGGGGGTCTGCTTAGCTAGCTGGCTTACCTCCCAGGACTTTACAACCTTAAAGTCCCCAGCTCAATAAGAATCTGCTGATGTAAAAATAAGATACAGGCACTGAGGCCTGGGAACCCCACAGCAGTGCCCATATTTTCTAGAAACATCTGTTTCTTCAAGACTGTGACAATGTCCAAGTGTCTTCTAATAACTAATATGTTTTATCTTCTTCCAGATCCCAGCACCATGGGGACTCAGTATGGGTAGGGCACTAATGCTACCTTGCTTCTCTAAACTTGGTTTTGATCCCTGGCAGTGTTTGCCTTTGCTACGTCCCTGGCCAGGAGTTAGGCAGCTAACAAGGGAAGCCCTTGGCAGGGAAGCTGCTGGCCATGGGGAACTCAGCAAGAGCCCTGGAGAGCGGCGAATGGCAGATGATGTGGGCAGTAAAAGCATCTTGCTTTCTTGAACCTTCTCCCGGATGAAACAAGTGTCTCTGGAGAAGGGCAGTTTTGACACATTCTACAATACCTCCTAGACCTGGGGAAAAACAAATGGTGAGAGGGGAGTGAAAAGCCATGTAACAACTTCTGAAACTCTGCCACAGGACGCTAGAAGTACAAAGCATCCACAAATATCCAACACTGTTTTCACAGACATAACTTTTATTGGCTGTGATTTTATTATTGAGATCAAATTTAGTAAATTGAACAGCCTGAACCTCCTTGTACTTTTGGGGTATTGATTAATCCCTTGATGCTCATTTGGCTAATATGCTAGTGGACTGTTCAGGTACTAATCTTCATAAAATTTGGACCAGAAGTGTATCAAGCTATTCTCTCGCTACAGAGCAGCCAATCTTATGAAAATATCCCCATATGTCAAAAGCTAGATACTAAAAAGAGAAAAGAAAACAACAGAAAAATCATGGACTCCATGACTCTCATGAGACTACGAAAAAGATTCATCTTTAGTTATAATAGCAAAAATGACCTTGGCACAGGGCATTTCCTGAAAAACTAAGGATTGGCTGGGGTTAATGGCCTACAGCTTTGCCTGAGGCCATCAAGTCTCCCAGTCAGTCATTAATCCCCCGGAAGTACCCTGGTGCCTTGATCATTTCTACTTAATTAAAGTCGGTGATCCCCAGGACGCCTCCATTTCACCAGGAGACTCTTTCTAGTTACTTCAAGGAATGTGCCTCTCAACTCCCTCCCTCCGTTTCTTTCCCTCTCTCTCTCTCTCCCCCCTCAAGATATTTGACATGACATGTTCCAATTTCCTTTTTAATGGCCAATGTTTAATATGGCTTACAAATAATTATTTTTTCTTTCATCTTTGACATGAACCCTTAGTCCAAAATTGAAAAATTAATTCATATTTTCCAAGGGAAAAATACGTCTGTGGTTCCTGCATGAGGGACATTGAACCCAAAGTAAATAACCACCAAGGTTTAAAGAGCTTCCATCTTTAAAACAAACAAAGCCAAAAGCAATCCATCTAAATGAGGAGAAAATACAGAATTATGTTGTAGGGATGAGCAGATATCACACAGGAAGATATAATGAAAGGCCAAAAAAGAGAATCCGCTCTTATAGCCTTTTTTCCCCGTCTAAGTCTCTAAGCCTGGA
Organism: Apteryx mantelli; assembly: GCF_036417845.1. Lineage (NCBI taxonomy): Eukaryota > Metazoa > Chordata > Aves > Apterygiformes > Apterygidae > Apteryx > Apteryx mantelli. The sequence continues at coordinate 25,247,846 of NC_089985.1, read as the reverse complement.
AACACTTACCAGAGATTTAATTTTATGATCACCAGTGGTCCCACAGACTTCAATGGAACTACTCATACGCATGGAGCTAGGCATTTGTGTTTGCATGACCAAAGCCTACATTTACACACAATAAAACAAACAAGCTAGAAGAGCAACCAGCTCTCGTTAGAGAAGCAATTGCATCCCACCTATATTCTGTTAACAGGCTGTTTCCAGATACAAAATATAGGCCTATATTTTTAACATTTGAAGTTTCAAATGATGATCTGAAAACAGGCTACATGACAAAATAAATGAAAATTAACATAAAAAGTTAAGTCTACAGCATATACAACAGACTGAGATGCATTAGCTGTTCCACAGATCTGATAACTCAAAGTCCTGATCTTGCAAATCTTTGGTATCTTAAAGGGGGCTGCAGAGCATCTGCAAATCAGCATCCATGCCAAAACCTGTATCTACTGCTCCTGGTCAATGCACCCTGATGTTCTGGAATAACTAAGATTCTCTTCTGAACTTTGCAGCTAACTTGTACCCCTACAACAGGCTGAGACAACACTATAGATAACACTTCCCTGTGTCTGCTCAAGTTCAAACCAGGATTTTAACTTCGTAATGAAAGTCTGTGTCTACTCATAACAATTTAAAGGAGACATTACAGTAGCCTTTCAAATTTCTGCAGTGCAATAGGTCATGACGACTAGTTTCTTTGGAACAATAGTACATATTCCAAGTGTGCACGTGTGTGTGTGTATTTATAGATAGGTATATGTCTATACATGTCTATGCACACAGAGGAAAACATGGTGGACACATACATAAATAAAAATAAATAAATACATATACACACACAGACACACATACACTTGGTGCATGTGTATATGGAGAAAGAAGAATGCATTCTAAAATTGCCCAGTATTGTCACAGAATGAGAATGAATATATGGTATCTAGACTGATTCATTATCCTAGCAATTCTGCAGAACAACCTGACAAGCTTGTAGGTACAGCCAACAAGTTCTATAAAAATAAGAAAATAAAGAAAATAAAATTGTCATATGATGGTTATATGCATTGAGTCAGTATTACTAATATTTTATTTTATGCAAGTTAAATGCAATGAGTTTTCAAACATTAGCAAGTTAGTCTGTCCATCCAAATACATATGCACTTTGCATCATAAATGGCTGTGTCACAGTCAGTGACAGCTTAACTGAACTTTGACTGCCATCAGTCCAAACAAATACGTAAATTTTTGCCTCCTGATTATGATAGCAGTGACCCATAATGTTTTTAAGATATTTTTGTTATTATCTAACATTATGCTCATGACATTTAGGACCATGACAATAACTATTATTATTAATTATTCTTATTGAAGTAGTATGTAGACACCCCAGTTACTGGAAAGAACTGTATGGTAGAATCTCTTTTTCCCAGTCATTCCTAAGAAAGCTTAAGTTTTCACTGAATTTATAAGTTTTATAATTATACTCAGATCACTGCCTCTGTGGTTCTTCAGCAACAGCATGAAATTGTAGTTATCATGGGTGCCTTTTAGAACTGGCCCTTCAGGACATAAATAAGTATTGACAAAGTTTGCCCAGTCTTTTTATTATTTCAAGCTTGACATGAGCAATATGGGAGGTACAACTCTTTCCAAGGAAGCAGAGCTGTGCTATATAATGAAGCTTTCTGGATGTTGAGAAGCATAAAAAGTGGATGTAATTTAAAGTTTCAGCAGCTGCAGGTCTGAATCCAAGTTTTCTTATCCAGGATATGAACTTTTGCATCTCCTATTTTGGTTTACAAACAACAGACAAAATGAGCCGATTCTGAATAATCCCCCCAGTGGTGAATTTATCCGCATGGGTGAAAGGTCTTTATGCCTCCCAATTAGACAGAAGTACATTCCCACATAATGTGGCATAATTACAACCATGGGATGGCCTCCAATCCTGAATAAGAACATTCTGTTTATGCCTTTTAACTGTTCTTATTTTATTTACTGTTCACCTTTTAAGGATGATGCTTCTCTGACAATGGAATGAGCTAGAGAAGAACAATATGAACTTTAATCTAAATTATTTTTGATACCTCCCACGATCATAGTATTGTTTCAACATTACTGGTTTTTGAACTACATTCACATCAAACATCCATGAAAGGACTGCAAGGAGATTCACAACTACTCAGTGAAACATAATTTAAAAGAAAATACAATCCAGAATCTTGGCGACTCATGGCAGTAACAGACAGCCAAAAGATGCCTGCATTTCCAGTTACATTATTTTCCATTAAACAACAGAAGGGCATCTCAACAGTTTGAGATGGTACCTGCAGGAGCTCACTTGAGACAGTAAGAGAAGAGGTATTTTGTAGATTAAAACGTATTATTGGCATTGAGAGAAAAATGGATCCATGTATATGAAAAAGAGAGGAGAAAAAGTAGTTTCACTAATCATTTTACTGATCAAAGAATTCATTTTCTAAGTGCTCAAACTTTGAGCCTTTCAGTGAGGACAAACTTTGAACCCTGTTTAATGATGCTCTGGAAGAATTTCTTCTCTTGAACTACTGCTAGAAGACATGTAAAAAATGTTATTTCAACACTGAAGCACTTTAAGTGACTGACGGAAACCACAATGTATAAGAAGTATAACTCAAGGTTGGCAGAACAGAGCTAAATAAATAGTGATGATAAGCGACATATCTAACAATGTAGCCTCAGTGTCTTGTCATTAACACAATTATGTCAGTACAGTCAATCAGCACATTGCCTTGACTTTAAAGTAAGAGTCTGAATACATGTTTTTAAAGTTGGAGGGAGGAGGAAAGAGACAATCGTTGCATTTAAAGCTGCAGTTACTCATAGTTTTTCTAGGAAAACAAGGTTATCCATTTATAGTATGTTTCTTGTTGGAATAATGCTAAAATGATTCTTATGAGTTCAATACCATCTGTAATAGCCCTCTGGCGATACAAAACAGAAAGGGACTCAAGACGAAGCATTCCTTTCACAAATGAGAAACTGATTTACTACCTGAAGTGATAATTAATGCCATTCAGTTTGGTTTCAAGTGGAGATGAATAGGACAAACTGAGAATGCGTGTTCTCAGAATGCATTCCTCTGGAAGGGCCCTTTGCTGCGCGCTGCGAGGACTCACAAACCCACACCATCAGCAATGGCAAGGGATGATGGCATCTGCCAGAATTAGCTATTCCACACCAGTTGAATATCCTTCAAGAAATCACCGTTGTGGCTTAGTGAGGAAGTCTGTACAGAAGCCAGAGTAGGCAGAAGCACATTTACTATACTAAGGCTGCGGTATAGCCCCTGTGCTACTTTAGTCCACAGCAACAAGTATTCATTTAAGAATGGCCTTCGGTTAAAACTCATCTGCATAAGGACTTCCACAGGAGACCTGCCTGCTTCAAGATTTCAGTTTATCTTTTAGATAAATTGTTAAAATAATGCTGAGGGCCTTGTATAAGCCTTCAGACACTAGGATGCTCAGAATGAAAGCTGCCTGAAATCCTTAGGTCATGCCTTATGATTGCAGCTGTCCTGAGAAATCACTGCTCGATTCTGGAGTAACAGCCAGGACCACATCCAAGAAGCCAAATCCTCTCAAGAGATGAATTAGGTAAGAGTCTTTCTTCTGCTAATACATCAAATCTGCCATATAACAACATACTAATATTCTTGCTACTTCTACCCTTTGAGACGCTCAACAGGGGCTTATGAACTACTTGTGGTATCCTGAGTAAAAGGCTAACATGTCGTATCATTTTGCCCCTCTGGCCACTTTTACCAAATCTCTGTAAGCTTCTCTGACCCACTCCTGGCTTTCCTGGTAGTTCTTCAGACAATTCCTCTCTGATCCTCCCTCAGCTCTCCTGATACTGCTTTGACTCCTGCTGTATCTCTCATGTGGCTCTAATATTTGTTCTTCTCATTTGGCTCCCTTTCTTTCACTGTTTCTTCTACACTTCTTTCTCCACATACGTACGATCCAAATACCTCTTTCAGCTCTCCTTAGTTCCTGCTCGTCTGACCTTATGTCAGCTAGTACAAAATTGGTCTGATCCTGTCTGATCAGACATTTTTTTCTGAACTCCTCCACAGCTCCAATCCTCCCTTTTCCTTCTCCTTGGCATTTTGATCCTTTCTACCTCCATTTGTCCTGTTTTGATCCACTTTCAGCTTCTCCAGAGCCCCTACAATCCTCTCTGAGCCTCCTTTTGCTACTCTGATCCCTCCTCCACTCTCCCTGTGTGGCTCCAATCACCCTTCAACATTTCTGTCTCCCTTAAATCCTCTGAATCTCAGCTCTGCAACATGTACTATATTCAATATGTGTACTGTGAAAACAGCAGGAATTTACTAGCAAAGAAATAGCCTGCTACTAGTGCCATGGAACATGACTGTGATCTAAAAAAAGAAATAATAATAATGGTAAGTATTTACTACCTATTGCCAGGAACTATTTTTCAAAGCTGAATATCCCATTTATTTTCACTGCATTTTGCCAACACTGTTAAGATATGGTCTTCTCAAATCCAGCTTTAAATAGAGAGACGCACACATATAAATATCTATCTCCACTTTTGCACAAATTGTGTGTTATTCTTATCATTCTTTAACCATTTTGATCAAACAAGTACATGGCAATAGCAATGGATGTGCCTGATTTGGACCAAAGCAAGTTCAATCAGGTGTTATAACGGCACTTTGAAAGCCTGGCATCTTGCCAGAGATGCTGAAGAATCAGCAGTGCAGTTGCATGATAACTTTGCGTCCACTTTCAGAAGCGTCACATTTAGGTGGCACACAACGTACAGCTACTACTCATGATGCCAGTCTGGGAGTTCAGCTGAACGCTGATTCATTCAATGACTGGAAATGGAAATATTTCTGCATTTGCCAGTGGGGCACGATAATTGGCTCCCCATTTGAAAACGATCATAATATGCATGACTTCTACAGATATATCTCCTTAATAAAACAGAAACTCTCACCACTGAAGTTCTCACAGTCAGGTGGAACTGTGCTAATGAAGGCCTCTTGCCAGGCAATCATACACAGGTATTTCACATCAATAAAGGGGAAGTTTCCAAACAGCTGATGGTTCAAGTACATGTCGAGTTAACATTTCTCTCTGTTTAAACTATACCACATCAGCAAAAATTCAGTAAGGAACATTAATTATCAAATGTGCCCATTTTGTGACTATTAAGTACCTCATTAGATTCAGTTTTGGAAAATGCATTTATGAGCATTTTTATACAGGAGAGCATGACATGTTTGGCATTATTTAACCCTTCAACATGATCCAAAAGAAGTTTACATTTCAATATATTAATATCATTTGATGGATTGGGGTTTTTTTATGTCCAAAATTTTAAATAGCATTTTAGCTGTTCTTGAAGAACAAGCATACTGAAGACAAAAAAAAGTGCATCTTCTAGCTCAGTTCAGATGAAACTTGTCCTTAGAACTAGTGCATGATTTTCATTCATACCTACAGCATTATAAGGTTGGTAAAAAATAAAAACATTGTCTACATTTTGTGTATAAACATATACTCATACACACCCATCGCTGACAACAACACATTTCTTTCCTTCTGTTTATATTAGCACATACAGAGTAAAATTTTTCAGCTACAATATATTTCTTTTAGTTTGTCACAAAGAAAACCTCATACTTCAAGAACGGAAAAAAAAGAGAAAAATAAATTAAAACCGTATTTAAAATGTATCATCTAGCCTAACCTTTACTCCATTAGGGAAAATATGCCTGCAAAAAAGATTAAATATAAATTTGCTTTGCTTTTAAACCTACTTAAGAAGCACCTATCCTATCTGTCCATATAAATTCCAATGGAAAACATGATGACATGCAATTACTAATCTCAATGTACACAGCTATGCCTCGGGGACTTGGTGGTTCATATTTTACTGTTCTGTAATCAAATACAGAACTAATGAGTAAAAATATGCTTCCCCCAATAAATTCCCAGCACCTGGACAAGTGTCTGACAGGGAAATGGAGGATGCTCACACAAAATTCATTCTGCAAAGCTATTAAAGTGTTATACTTGCCAACAAGTGTTCATTAAACAAGAATGAAGGATCTTTATGCCAGTTTCCTACCAAAGGCTTTTTAATATTTTAATGGAGAGTAAAGACTATTTATCTGAACTCTGATCAGTTAACGTTCAAATCTGTTATGAAGAAACAAGGAGTCCTTTATAATACCTTTCATAAAAATCCACTTTGCAATGCTTCAAATAAAAACTAAGGACTGTAAAAGATTATGTTGCGTATAAACAAAATCAGTATCATTTTGAAATTATATGGTTATCCGTGGAGCTCCTTAGCATATTAGAATCATGTCGTATTTTTATTTAAAGAGTGGTTAGCAATATCCATGATACAAATGAAAAATAGGATTAGAGGTGACATCACTTGTACAAGAGTGTCTTCAGACTGCAGGGAAAAAAAAGCAAATTTAATGGGACAGATGAAAGAAGTGGGAGGCTAATAGATTGTGCAAAGCTAGGCCATATACCTGTTTGGGAAACAAAAGCAGTCCATGAAATGTGCAAGGAGGGTGGCTGATGGTATGTTTATCAAAAGAAATTGAAGTTTGAATCCAAATCAAAACCACATTTAATATATCCTACAAAAATGAAGGCCAGAGAGTGACATAAAGATCTAAAGTGGCCATCAGAAATAAAATAGGGATCAAAAGAAAGACTTCAACACTCTGTTTTGCAAGAAGACTGGTGATTTTGATTCAGGATTTCAGCTCAGCCCTTCAGCATCACAGAGTCAGCCCTGATATATCACCTGGGTTTGAGAGTGAATAAAGCCAAAATGCTGAACTGGTGCTATCTCTAAGCAAAGAAGGGTGAGTGTGTGTGTGTGTGTGTGTGTTTTCTTAAAGCTGCATGCTCTCACCCCTGTCGAGCAAAACTCCCCAGCAGCACCTGGTTAACTCTGATGGGCCAGACTACATAGGACTACCATCAGACACTTCAGTACCTAATTTGGGCTTTGCAGTGCCTAGAAATAGGGCTCCTGGCACCAGCAGAACAAGCCATAACGTGTAAGTGCTGAGCCTAAGCCTAAGCCTCTCCCCGGTCAATGGAGAAAGCTGGGAACCACAAAGGGGAAGGAGAAAGAAAAAGCACGGGGAATCATAGCCTAATGCTTTGGCCATTCATTTATGTTCCCTGCTCCCAGGCTGTTAATGTATTTAAATGTATTTAAACTAAAAGCCTAGACCAGAGCCCCTGGCTGAAAGCAGAAGTACCGTGGGGAACGGGAATGCCACGCTGCTCTCAGGACCTGCCTCCCATGCGTTTTCCTTGAGCTGGCAGCTTCCAAACCCATATGGAAGTCTTTGCACCAAAATCTGATTTCTATTGATTTTAGGAATCTTGGGGAGTTAGGCAGCATTTAAGAGTAAGCACTTTGAATTGCTCGCTGAGATTTATATAAAATTTTGGAGGAGAGCCCTCCTTTTTGTCCTTGATCCCTGTCTCCTCCCCTCTTGCAGTCAGCCTTATCCAGCTTCTCCTGCAATCAGTGGAAAGACCGACATTAGTTCCAGCAGGGCTTGGATCTGGTTGTCACACAGCTTCTAACTGTGCTTTGCAGTTCAGATTTCAATGCAGTATAATGCATGTGGCTATTCCATATCTAACCTAAAAGATGCAGCTTTCTCAGCGTTAAAAGGAAGAAGCTTATATCAGTGTGGAACATAAATATCAAGAGGTCAAAATTTTAGAAGTAGTGATGGTAGCAATGTGCAAATACACATTTAACTTGCAAGAAAGAACAATTACCCAACTGCGTGCACACGTTTCAGTTATACGGGCACATGTGCATATATTTAAAGGATAATAATTTTTTTATTGTTTTAATTTGAACCTCTACTTCTGAATGTTTCTGAATTCTTTTTAGGGGAAAATCCAGATTTCTCAGACTAAGAGGCTTTATGGTAGACTGTAGTAATAGTGATGTATATATCCATAAAGAAAAGTACTGTATTGTGGAAAGAAGTATTTTTAAGGCGCATGAAATTTAAGGTTTAATAGGGTGTGAAGTTGTCAGGGAAGGATTTGTGAGGCTGGGAGTTTAGTTTAATGCTTATTAATTAGAGCAGAATTGGCAGCTACAAACCTGAAGAGTGAAGTACCTCTGCCAATGGAATACATTACCCGGCACATAAACAAAGAAGTACATACTATCCCCTAATGTACAGAAGGAAGAGTGGCTACCCCACCAACATGAAACTATGCATAAGTGTGCGATCCTCCAACATGAAAACCAATGAACACACCCAATGCTATCTCACAAAGTTCAGACTTACTCTGGGCCACATATCCAGACAGACCTCCTGACACATGTATTATTGGCAGATTAGAAAATATTTACATTAGCATGCAATCCTGCTCCCAATTAAACTTTACCATTGATTGAACTAGGAGAAGGATAAAGACACACAGATCAAACAGATAACACCTTATCTATTAATTGCTGCCCTCAACAGTAGGTTTGTTTGATATTTAAATTATACTTGATATTGGGGTTTTTGGCATCAGCATTTTTAGAAATTCAGTATAGTAAAAGTACAAACAAAAAAAAAACACATAAAAATAAAAACATCTAAGATGTTCTTTGTCCATTACTTTCTATAGTTCAGTTGCTGATAAAACATATACATCTGGTGTTGCTTTATGAAGAAGATGAATTATCAATAAAAACAATTTTAAGTAACTTTTTAAACCAATTATATTATCATCTACTGTGACCACTACATTAATAAAGAGGTATTTAGGCCCTTTCCCATGTCATCCTTGTAAATACTGAGGTAAGACTGTAATGGCTCCACCAGTGACCAGTTTTGGGAGAACCACCTGTATGCCCTAGTGCATATGTCAACTTCTTGTTGAATCAGGCTCTGTAATTCCCTATGTTACTGAATTTATCAACTCCAGGTGGAAACTTTTAATTGAATCATCTTGGTAAAGTACCATGCGCAGTGATGGAGCTACATAAATAATACATAATGATGATGAAATAATGTGTGAGGGAAACTCTTTGTCATACTAAACTCACATTTAAACATGTGAGACACAGTCCAATAAATTCTCTGCATGAATTTAAACTGCATTGACATCAGTTATTCCTCTGCTGCTCTTCTACTAGTCAGAACTCACATCCTGATTTTGTCACTGAATTCTCATTATTTCAGTCTCCCACCTTACCCTAGCTGAATTGAGCGGGTGATGGGGTGAGAGTATGTAATAGCTACCAAAAAGCTTAAGAAAATCACTGAGACATAGCTGAGATCTATTGCATTAGTGGCACTGCTAGGAATGACTGGCATATTTCCAATATTTGATTTATGTAGACTTTAATCAGTATGTACAATATCTCTTTCCCTAAAGCAAATCTATTGTGTAATCTTTCATATATAACTGTATGTATTCTTGATAAGCCCGAACTCCAATCCCTGCCTTTTCTCATTCTCTTCAGTGAAGCAGTTTCCTTACATTGTACAGTTTTGATAATGCACAAAAAAGGAGATCTAACTGTTAATTGTACTCACTTCACACTTATTTCATCATTTTATTGCAATAAGTAAGACTTTCTACTGGTCAGGTAGCAGTTCTGAAGCACTACAAAGTACATCGGTAATATCCATTCCTTCTGCCTCTCAGCCACTCAGTGAGACAGGTACAACTCTCCTTCTTTTACAAATGGATTTTCAATCCAGCCACACAAAGTCGTGACCACAGATAAGACTAAGTGATTTACTTGTAGCAATACAAGAGTCCTGCTTGCTTGTTCTCATGCTGATCTGGAAAATCCAGATCCTCCCCATAAACTTAAAAGTCATGCCAAATATATGACAAGGGAGGACTGAAGGGTCAGATTAATGTAATAGGTATTTGGGTCAATATTTTGCTCTGAGTCACAACAGTTACACAGAGTCTAATTTTAACGCTGGAAGAAGCACTTTTTTTTTTTTTTTTTTTAAGGGAAGAACCATTCCTCCAACAAAGTTAATATTTTAAAGAGAGAACAATTTTTCTAATTTATAACCAGGCTGCTTTACGTATGAAAAAGTCAGCATGTTTGTTGGCTTGGGCTAGCCAATGAATAAACAGAAGATGACATAGATGGTTAGGAACAAGTGATATATGCATAATAAAAAGTTAGAAAGTAAAACGGCTAACAATCATCAGTCACCATTCTGACATTCAAAGGGAAAGAGGATCACACTCTATTCTTTGCACACAACTCTGAACAAGTAAAAGGGAATAGGATTTTTTTTTCCAATTTCTAATAAGTCCAACAGATTGTTTTCATACTAAAACCTGGAACAAAGATGAGGCTTGTCCCTGTGCATTAAAATGTCTTACCTTATAAGGAAGTTTTTGACAGCCTTAGATTAAACTCACGAAAGCTAATGAAGATTCCTCCTTAATATGCATTTCTTTTTTCCAGTTTGGACTTGAAGTGACAACATTACAGAAATACCCTGCAGGTTTTTATTTAAATAGCATCCTATAAAACAATGTCCTCTTGTCAGTCACCACTAATTCAGCAGAAGTCAAGCTATAAATCTGTCCAAAGGCCAGCAAAGTGCTTAACTTGGCACATCCCTAATAAAATTAGGAATGTGAGTTTATTACATGAACCTTAAGTAGGTTTGGCCAAGATATTAAGATTTTCGCTTATGGCAACCATGGCTAATGTGGATTGGTATTTTCATTATAACACACCCCACAGCACTTCCCAGTAATGTCTCAGGTTTCCAAATTGGACAATAATTTTCTACACTATCTGACACATCACTAGGTGTTACAGATGAAACTCTGTCACTGAAGCTGCACACTCTTTAACCATACTTAAAGATGGTAAAGACTTTTCAATAATGCTAATTCTACTGAATAAATGAGGGCAAATTAATTAATGTAACCTGATTTCACTTTGTTCAAGTACAGAAGCACTTACAGGCTTTTAACCCAAGCTCAGATGTATTGTTTCAGCTCAAGGCAATTGAGAAGTGATTTATTCTGTAATAAGCTGAAAATGCATGTTAAGAAAAACACTGAGAATGTAGATTATACAGTTTATATTTTTAGTTGTTTTTAACCAAAAATGCTTCTTGATGATATTGATGCAGAATGTCTCTTCAGAGGACTCTTCTAAAAACAGTTGCATGTTGTAACTCCCTTCTCACCATCTTTCATACTGAATTTTTATGTTACAGAAACATCTTTCCTTCAAGAAAAGAAACACTCTAAGGTCCAGAAATGCAGACCACATTAATCATGTTCTCACCTGGCTGAAGAAGTTCATATAATTACTGGCTCATGCAGAAGCAAAGGCTTCTGGTTATTAGTGCCTGGTACAAGATGAGGCACCATGGTGCATACTGCATTACAGCCACTACAAACAGAAAGACATTGCTTAAGATGCTGCAATATCAAACACATGAATGTGCAGAGTCACTAAAGTTCACTTCATGAAAAATACAATATACTCTGGGAAGGAAGTATGATTGATGTCCCCTGAGCAGACTGTTTATCAGACAAACACATTTTGCAAACTTTGACATAAATTGTTAGTTTTCTTATCGTACTGACAATGTAAGAACAGTACCTTTGTAGAAACTTCCTCAAAACTCTTTAATGACCTCTAAACAGCATTATCTTATCACCATCTGACTTTCCACTACAATAAATCATCTACAAATAGGTTAAAAGAAAAATTGATATTCGAACTATGGATTTATTTTGCCTAGCTATAGACTTCAAGATGTGGGAAGCCTTCTCAAGGAATAGTTATGATGCTGATAAAGCACTCAAATCTCTTGGTGTTTGCAGTAGTATTGCGAGAAAAGAAAGAACAGTTCTCAAAGAGTCTTAAGAGAAATGAAATGAAGATTTGCAGTTCCTAGGTCTTTATATATGGGTATAACAACATTGTCCACTTTGAAAAACACAATTGTATGTGCAAATCCCCACCTGAGGTAAATCATAGATAGACGCCCTACAGTGATGTCTTATGTGTGCAGTCAGCTTGACCTACCCACAGGCAAGGCCATCACTAGCACACACCGAGATGTATCCAGGATACACTATCAGCAGCCAGACTATCATACAATACATTGCATTCTTATTTAGTAGCCTAACACGAGCTTAATTAAGATTTCAAAACATTTTAAATCAACATTTGCTCTAAAAAAATCTGTAACTTTCTGTGGCTGAATTTTCCACTCTTATTGTAGCTGTCCACAAAATCTATACATGGAATGTATTCAATGACAAAAATTTTCACTAAATGAGTGATTAGGAAAAATTGATGGAAGGTACGCTTCCCACTTGAAATAAAATATGTACTCTAAGAATCAGACTTACGTAGCGGGGAGGGAAAAAATACCACATGATCTAAATGATTAATTAAAACGTATTAATGCTTCTCAGATTTGAAAAATCTGTTTAAACTCAAGAATATTTCCTTGGAATTACCCCCAGTACAGTTTCAAACAATGAGCACTGTCACCGATGTTGCAAAGCTGTTGGACAATTTGAGAAGATATGAAGTAGGTTAGAGTAGTTACTTGCTGTGTGAATAATTTACAGCCCCATACATAACATTCTCCACATAAAACGGCTATGTCGACCTGCTGGTTGGTAGGGGAACACAAGGTGCCTGTAAACCAACACAGCTCTATAATTTTCCCATTTTTTCCCAGCCTGTGGGAAGTCCATCAGCAGCACGCTGGGCCCAGGAGGGCAGTCTTCAGCCGTAGCGCAAACACGCTGAGCGCACCAGGGGGGCCTCTGAATTCGACCAGGCACCCTCGAACTGGCAGCGCTTGTGTCAGCCTTCTCCTGCACCGCGAAGGCGCGTGCGTAGGAAAGCTAGCGAGACGCGATGGGCGCACACTTGCAATCTCGGGAACGATCTGAACTAACCACCTCCGCACGGACCCCCCAAACCTGCGCTCAGCGCAGACCTCGGGGCAGACCAAGGCTCTGCAGTGGGAGCCGCCTTCCCTGCCAGGGCTTTTATTAAAGCATCTCCCTTTTTCTGTGAGAGATTTTTACACTGTGTTGCAGCAGATACTGAAAACCTCTCTCGATCCTCCTGATGCCCCTCGATATCTCATTAAATTGACAGACCACAGCCTATTACCATACTTTTGCCAATTGCGCAGTGGTTATGTGATCTAGAGAAGAGCTCATCTGACATCACCAGCTAAACTAATATTCCCATGCAACCTTTATCCAATTTGCAAATCCCACTCTGTCCAAAGATGAAAGGCCAGAGCACTACCCCACGTCTCCCCCCATGCCGTCTCGCACGTAAAAATAAAGGAGGTAGCGAATCAAAACAAATCTTACTTTAGAGCTGAAAAACTCTCACTGAGCAATATAATTTATTTCAATTTAATATGGATACTTGTACGCAGGTCTAGGATTTATATATTTTATAGCTCTCCCTAATTCCACATCTTACTGCAGATGGTAAAGACATAAAACATTTCATCACAGTCTTTGGTAGAAGGGTTTAAAAAACCCACCCTGTGCTGTACAGCACATCCTCTCCAAATTCCCAGCCATGTCACCCACCACACCGTTTGGGAGGTCACAGTCACAGAGCCCCGCGGACGTTACTAATTGAAACTGAACTGAAAACTACATCATATAAAGCCAGGGGAAGAAAAACAAAATGGAGCTGCATTTTTAAGGTGCAATTTTAGAGAAGTAATACAGGCAAAACTGAACTTTAACGCCCAAGTATTGTTGAAGACACCTTTAAAATGGCAATAGTCACCAGTTCTATGCCTGAAAAGAGAAAAAGTTCATTTTTTCCTTCCAGTATTTACCATCTGAATTACCACACTTAAAACATCATCATGTTAAACATACATACAGACTGCAGGAAGAAAAAACAGTGCAGTGTGCCATTAAACCACCTTAGTTATCAAAACTTAATGAGCTCTGAAATAGACACAATCCCAATATCGCAGGTCATAAAAGAGATTTTACCTGTGACCTACATCATTCACACAGAAGAACTAAGAAATTAGGGCATCCTTCCACTCCTCATTCACTGGGTGAGACGCTGCCTATTTGCGCAGTCGGACGGTTCGGCACCGGGCTCAGCACCAGCCACGGCAGGTCTGCCCACGTTGCCGGCCTCGGCGCCGGGCTCAGCACCACACTGCTCCCCACCTGCCCTGCATGCACGCTTCCCACACTGGCCACCGAGGCCACCGAACTTCTTGGCTTAACTAAGGTAAAACATGGTTTGGTTTTCATTTTACAACATGCCACAACGTACAAGCTCAAGTGGAAGTGCAGTCCCCCAAAGAGCTGGTCGTGTGTGGAGCACAGGAGAGAGGCCACCTCCGCGCCCCTGAGCAGCGAGGAACCGCAGGACGAGGCGCCGCAGTCACTCACACCAAGTCACGGGGCCGTGCCAGACCAGCCCACGGGCACCGCCTGCCGCAGGCGTCCACGCAACCCCCCAGCTCCAAGGGCTGCTGGAACAGGTGAGGCTGGAAGCACGCTGTGAAAGTCAGCTTCCCCCAGCTCTGCGCCCAGGGCTATAAGCATTAATCCTGTATGCAAACAGTCAAGCAATAGGATTTCCTATTGCAGAACATTACATATATATATATAAAAAAGGTGGTTAAACTTTTCTGTTTATTGGATTGTACTAATTGCCTCAGGCTTGCTGAAGAGCAGGAGAACCCACCATCAACTGCCTCCAAGTTTTACCATTAATTTGGGGAAGCAGAGAAAACATAGCATCTCCGAGTGGCATAGGTGCAAAGGGGGACCCAAGAGATTTAGATCACCAAGAAAGCCAACAAGGTCTCGTAAGCGAAGGGACAGAAGGCATCAGCACTCAGATGTGCTTCATCAAGTCGGTGTACGCACAGTGACAAAACTGCAGTGCTTCGCTTCACTCTAGGTTTTGATTCAACTAACTGTGGTCAGATTAAGGAAGAACACGAAACAAAAATATGAAATCTGCCTGCCAAACAGTTTATATTCCACCAGGAAGTACTGTTAATTCAGTAATTTCCAAATACCAAATGGTCAATCCCCACAGCTCTCCCCTAGATATCCAGCATGGCACCTCTTTCAATGCAATTTAAATGAAACTAGTACATTGCTGGTAATGCACATGACTCAGAAGAGGTTTTTTTTCCCTCCACCCATTTCTGTAATGATAATCTGTCCTTGTCTTGACTCTTGTGCAGTTCAAGTCAAAATCATTCCTTTCTCCTTGCAGAAATCTATATTTTAGAAAATAATTTTGCCCCAAGCATGCTATCCAGGAGATTGTTCTGCTTATACAGACCAACTGCCAGGCTTCTGGGTTAACTGGACTGAATTCACAAGCTTGCAAGAAAAAGAAACAATACCTAGTACATGTACAAATCAACACTTGATGTTAATATTACAGTATCTTTTAAAATAGTTCAGCGATTGTTCCTCTAGTTAAAAAGTCAAGAACAAAATCATCTGAAAGACCAAGGAAATCTTTTTGGAAGAGCTTGTTTCTTAGATTCCCCTAAGTAAAAAAAATAAAACTCCCATACACAAGCAGAAACACAGTTAAGCTGTAGAGTTTCATCTTGAGTATGCAAATATCACAGCCCAGTCTCATGTCAGCTTGAAAAGATAATGTCATGCAGAAAATTAAGACCATCTGATGAAATAATGTTATGAAAAGTGGTTTGAGAAAGCAGCTTCTTGAATGTAACAGTTTGATATATTTCCACAACAAAACACAAGTGTCCAGGCAAAAGAGCTCAAGATCTTGAGTATTTCAATCAAATTTTCTTTTTCTTTCATAGAGCAACAATTAGGGAATGGGGGGAATAAAAGTATACTTTAATTGAATCTTTAGAGATTGGTATATAGAAAGGAAATAAATGTTTCAGCCTATTCATTTAGTGGTAAGGAATTAACTTGATGGTAATTTGGATAACTAATGCTGCCTTTAATGTTAATTTTCTTAAAGCTAATGTCTTATACACATACACAGAGTACATTTACAAGCTACCCAGCTTTCAAAGTGATATGCAAGGGCCTCTAATAAGTTTTAACCCATTTCTGGCAGCCTGAAAGCTTTGTCTGAGCTGGAAAAATCTTTAGCCCCTTTAAAGCTAGTATAACTCTGTTTCTTCTTTTGGCCTAACAGAAGAGAGAGTGTGAAGAGATTGTACTTAAATGAACAGTGTTGTGTATTTTAAGCCTATTGTTCATTCCTTTCCCTGCCCCCCCAAATTAAGAGACCTTATCAACCTTCCCTCCTGCCTCTAGTTTCCATTCTGGAAAACTCATTCTCAAAATTACAGTAGATTTAGGATAGTAGAATTACTGAGCTTCAGAAACCTCCCATGCGCAGTGTCTCTGATCTGAGAAGTGAAGCGTTTTCATGGTGAGCAAATATGACAAACAATCTATTTTATTTTATCCTTTTTCTTTCCTCTTCAGAATTCCAGACACAAGCTGTAAGCCAGGATGTGGGAAATGGAGAAGGGATGAGAAAGGGAGGGCCACAATTCAGCAAATCCTTGTTTATAGAGAATTGTTCCAAAGGGCTTCTTGTCCCTTGGAAAGCCAGAATTGCAACTGGATAAGGGAAGGCACCTCCTAACAAAGGGGCTGCGGAAGAGCAGGCTGAAGCTCCTAATCTCTTAAACAGCAAAGAGTCAATTCCCCCTGCCTTGCAGGAGGTGAGGGCAGTGAAGTCTCAGCAATGGTGCTGTGCCTGGCTAATGCGGTAGAGAGCTGACGGGGCCCTTTGCAAAGTGGATTACAATAGGACAGATGACCTGTGCTGGATGAATTATTGTCAGATAGTTCCTTGAAACATTACATAAAGTTACAGCCTTGTTAAACTGCATTCTTGGAGTCTTGTCTTTCTTCCGTCGGGGTCTGGGACAAAGCAAATGTGAAAGACAGGAGAAACTACAGGCAAATTCCCCTAGTTGCTACAACAGTTGTTTTCTAAGTGTTGCCTCTTCTCCAGCAAAGGAGAGAAAGCTTGACAAGCTTTTTTTGGAACAGAAGTTATTGTAGTGGATTTATATAATGAATTCATTTTAGGAACTTAGTTTTGGAGAAAAAAGCTAAACAACATACAATTAGTTTACAGAAACAAACCAGTTCTACTCTCTTACTACCTTTAGATGGCTTAACCTCTCCTTTCATTCTTCCTTCCCCCTGAAAGCCAGGAGCATTTGCAATAGACTAATAAATATACCAATAAATCATTGAATTAAAAATGTTATAACATAGATTTCCATGTTTCAGCATATTCTTCTCTTCCTAGTTTTTAGTATACTTTGGAATTACATTCTGACAAGGTCAGGTGACAGTGATAAAGGCTCACAGAATTAGCTTAACACTGAAAAAGGAAATCTAATTAATCAAGGAAACAAAATTATTTAGCTGAAATTACTTGATTCTCCTATTCTTCTTCACTCTCTACCTTTCCACCTTTTCCAGTTTGGCTTCAAACACTTTTAAAGATGCATCACTACTTTCAGCTCCTTTCTGCTTGTCCAAGGCAAGGGACAGAATAAAAGGATGAACCTGCCCTATGAGGTCACTCAGCAATTACTTTTTTGAAAACACAGCAGTTTCTCTGATATCACCAACATAAAACTGAAGGCTAAATGGGTTGGGTCAGAAAGTTTTAGTAATCTTGGCAAATAATGACTTGCATTGAGAGAGAGTCCACAGCTACTTCTAATGCATCATGGCACCTGCCCACCTGGTTCAATAGTCCTGCAGATACAGTCTCTGTCTGCACCTATGGATTTGTGAGAAAGGTGGTGGAGACAACACTTACCTCTACTGATTACACAGCCTTATTCAGTTGTATGCTCAACATTTGTGACTGCTGCTGACTGGGCAGCTAGTATTGAAACAGGAGAAATCCAGCTTGTAGGTACTAAGCATACTCCAAAATAATTTCTTAATTTTAACCCTGGAACTCACAGTTTCTTCCCTTATTTGAGGCAACAGCCTGGCCAGACTCAGGTGGGGAAAGCATACGAGACAGTGCCATCCCCCCCAGTAACTCTACTGGCCTGGAGAGCAGCATGCCAGTAGCAACAGTGTGCCAATGGCTACAAGCTGATACTAGCCAGCCAGAAGATTCAGTCCCACAAAGCCGTGTATCCTGGACCCAGAGCTCTGCACCATTTGCACAACAGAGACCCAGAGAGACCCTCACCTATTGCTTTACTGCAGCCAGTCACTACCAAGAGGAACCAGGCACCACAACGCTTCCATAAATGCAGACTTGGCCAGTTCACTAAAACCAACAAATTAAACCAAGAAGGCTTTTCACTGGGTGGTATGAAGCGTTTTGAAGAAAGCGTTAAAAGAAACAGACTCTTTCCTAAAGTCTTTTCCTTTCCTACCAGACAGCACAGTTTCTTTCTGAGAATCCATGTCATTATTCAGCTGTTTCTTCTGGCAAAGCCAGAATCCAGAACAGAATTTTCATGAAAAAGAAACCAATAAATTAGAGCTCTTTGTGAGCAATTTGCCGTTAGTTCTATTCTCCCTGCCTATTAAGATTCTTTATTTGCTTCACCAAGAGATTTCTGCTGACAAGTCTATTCATTTACTACTAGCCTAGATAAAATGCTAATAAACAAAATGTCAAAAAATGTATTCATATGACTTTCCCCTTTTCACTGGGCTTATTAAAGGGACCATGGAACCAAACATTAACATCTGGTGAAATCAGGATGCTTGTTTTCCCCCTCAAAACTAGGCCCTATTTTAGACTTGAAAATAACTTGGGAAAGAATTATTTGAAGCCTCCACATTTCTCTGTTCTGCCAGACATGCACTTAGAAAAGTGCCCTCTCTCCAGTTGCAGTGACTCTACCACTTCCCTGCCTCCAGATCAAACAGAAGTACTTTTATGGAAAGATACTGCACAACACTACACTTTATATAGGTTTTTTAAAGCATCCCACAAATGTTTTATACTGGGACTAAAATGCTTTGTTAAACCCTGCAGAAAGGTTGTCATTATCCTGACTTCTATTGAATCAAACAGAAAAATCCTGGGATGTTCTTTTGGTCCTTTATTGGTTTGTGCTCTATTAATTCTCTAACTTCCCCCCATTAGACTGGTGTGGAGGTATTGCAGAGAAGGGGGCTCTTTGCTCAGGTAGTCCCAAGGGAGTCCCCTTCCTAGCACTCTCTGTGAGTGGAGTTAAGGTGTACGGATGGGGCAGAGCCCAGAAGCAGCCACTCCTAAGGAAAGATACAGTCAAAAATGCCATCATGAATTAAGGAGTCAGAGAGCAAAGGCAGCAGACAGCTGGCCACTGGGAACTAAGTGAGACAAGCTCTTGTTAGCTGGACATAAAACATCTAGGTAGTGTGCCAAACAAAGGACTCCACATGACACGCTGGCATGTTTTTTCATAAATCTTGACCCTCCAGAAGTTCTGCAGACTGTCATTTTCTTTATGTAAGATGACCTGTCCAGCCTCTTTGAACAAACACGCAGTCAAGATGCAAGACAGGAAGCTGTGGCAAGGCGCAGGTAAGATACTCCTTCCTTCCTCACGCCCCATCTCCTCTTAACTTGGAACACATGATCCCCTAGTGATAGCAATGTGTTTCGTGAAGTTGGCAGGAAGACGTCTTTCCAGCCAAAGCTGTCAGTTGTCCTAATCTGTTTTGCTAGACATATCCCAAATGAGAGGGATGGGAAATGCAGCCTTGCATGCTGTCACATGTGGAGGTACAGTTCTGCAGTGCAAATGGCCAATTATTTTATTTTTTGAGTGCGTCTTGTGAACATTTCAGGTGAAAAGAAGAAGAAACAGACCTGAACATTTCCATCCTGCTTGAACTCTAAATGAGACACCTACAATACAAAACAAAAAGGTGCCCTCAGGGCACTTTTATACATTTATTACAAAACAAAGATTAAAACAATTATATGGAAATTAAGGATAATATGGAACATTTGTCTTCCTCTCAGTCAAACAGTAACACGGCCTAGTTCAACAAATAGCTTCACAGCTTGAGGCATGCTGCATGCAAAATGATAAAATGGCTTGGGCTGAGAGGCCAGTCTGAACGGCTCAGCGCTGCTAGGTGCGTCCCAGTCAGATCCGTGGAAGGGGTCATATTTCACTGCACTATTGTTCTTTGGCACAAAAAACAGTAAGTTTTCCTCACAAGTTTTCACAGCTACACAGAGGAAGAGAATGCAGACACTACCCTTATTCACTAGCTGAAAAAGCTGAAGAACCAGCATGGTGAAAATAACAGAGCTTTTTCTCACTGCTTTTCACTCTTTTCCTCCTCATTGTAGCCACAAAGTGCAATTCATAAGTTTGAGTTTTTGCTCTTTACAAAGCTTCAAAATCTGTTGCAATTTTCTCCTAGCTACCAGTGTCGTACCTAACCAAGTCACAGCTCTGAGAGCTTACTTTTAAAGGAATGTGTTTTTAAATATAAAACTAACAGATGCTACAATTGCAGTTTAGCTCCTTTGATTAAGGAGGAAGCTCCCTTTTCCAAGAGGTAAACCCTTTTACAGTAACAGGGTTGGAAACATCCTCTTTTGGAAAGATGGCTTCTCTGTCCTGGTGGCACCAAACTACACCACCTTCCTGTTGTTATAATCCAGAGCACTTCTCACTTTAAAAATTCTTAGACACTTCCAAGTTTAACTTTTGAAAATGGGTAGTGAGGTAAATCATGAAACTTTCAAAATGTATTCTTTTCTTGGGAGAGGTATCTTCAGCTAGATGAGGTTGCAGGGAAGACGGGAGAGAGCAGTAATGTAAAAATGAAGAATTAAGTGCAGCCCTGATGTTATATGCACAACAATATATAAGGAAAAAAAAAGTCAACAAGAGTAACTGGAAAAAAAGTCACCAAAACTCATGTCATCCTGGGATTAGAGCAATATTCACCTAACTCATTACTATCACTAGCCTTTCTTTTGGGAATTGGTTTTCCACAGCAGCTGAAGAGAAAAATATTCATATAATTTTCATAAAGTTTTAGGAACGTAAATAAAAACCCTTTCTGTTTTTAGTCACAAAAACTCAGAGAACCTGTGAATTACTGAGTAACACTACCCTTTGAGGTACATTAAAACACAAGGTTTTCATTATTGCTTAATACTGCTCATCGGAAAGAAACTTATTGCTTAATTACAATTTTTTAGTGTTGAAGCAATAATCATTGTTATGATTATAAACCACATTCTAAAGTTGATCCAAACAATACAGCAGTTTACCTTCACAAAGGCAACATACTGTTCTAACTTTCTTTCTTTTACATCGAATAATACTGTCACAAACAGTCTCCTTGGTGTTAATGGGTACAACTGGAGTAAGGCAATAATACCCAAGTAAAACTGTACCATAGTTTGTCCCATAATGAGTTTAAGTGAGACCTGCCCTATTAAAGCAACAAAAAGTCCTTTTCTCTCCTCTTTTACAAATGTTTTGAATATAAGAATTCATCAGGATTTAGGGAATTAAGAAACCACTGTCCACGAAAAAAAATCTGCAGAAATTTTCATTAGTTCTTTTATGAGTTGGCAGCAAATACTCTAGCTGTGAACTTTTATGAAGCTATAAATATAAAGGACCTTCTGATACTCGTATGATGATAATTCTAAATTTCCTCTTTGCAGCTGCAGTTGATCCCCTGTATTTGGTAAAAAATCTCTCTTTTTGTGATTTAACAGAGAAAGTTGGCTCAACTACCGTATTGCCTTTGAGCACTTTGTGTGGATTTCATGAATTAAACCCACATGGCAACACAACCCCCCTCCCCACCTTTCCCTTAAGGTGGCTATAAAATGTCAGTAGAAAGCAAAGCTGTTTATTTTACTTAACATTTGATTCTGTAAGTAAATGAGTTTCTAGTGGGGCTTATGTGGAAAGCACATCTTTGCAACCAGCTCTGTTACATCACTAAACTTTAATAAAAGTATGCCATAAATATTAAATCAATGCTTAGAAATTTAAACTTAATACTAATGGCAAAAGTAATTATGCAGGTAACTAACAGACTTGCTGACAACATATTCCCTGAAAGACTAAGATGTTTGATCTGGGGTGGGTTGCAGATAAATAAATAATAATATAAAAAAAAATCTTCACTACTGACAACTTTTTTTACCTTTTGGGAGCAAAATTTAAGATGGGATTTTGCCTACTTTTTGCTACATATTTCAGAATCTCTGTGGTGAACAGTATTCCTAAATTACTCTCATAGATCTGTGTCACTCTGGATTTGTCTGAACACTAACTGTCAATACGTTCCACTTAATTGTCTGATAAACACAAGGAAGACTCATTTTTCCTCAGGATGTCTTGGGAAAAGGGCACAGTCTGAGACACAGAAGGGATCTCATTCCTTTGGCTTCTCAGTCCTTAAACAAATACTGGAGCAGCAAAAAAGAAGCCCCGAATAAAAGCCATGCAGAAAATACGCAAGAGAAATGGCTATGCTGGGGCAGCAATTCGGTTTCTTGGGAGTTTAACCAGAAAGCACACAAAATACCCAGGCTGCCCAGATGCACGCCAAAACGCAGTGCGAGATCAGTTGCATTCGTTTGTATGTGTCCCAAGGCAAACCCAAGATCAGCTTAACCACTGGAAAGTTTTCAATCATGCAAGAGAAGAAAGTCACAATTAGACACCCACTCTCTGTATCTGTAAATCTAAGAAACTGGATGCAGCATCATTATTTACTGACTCTACCTGAGATTATGAAATAAGGTCAGGGAGCAAACTCCACAGGGTATATACTGGCCTAGGCTAGCAGTGGCCCCTGCTCTAAGTCTGAAGAGCCTGGCTGGAGTCCTGCACTTGACATAAAATGTCTTTCAGATTTGAAATAGTCATAGACAGCCTATGCTTTCAATGTCCACTGATGGGAGACTTTGGAGTGAGGGACATACAGGACTCTGTCTATATGGTGCGTTTTCCTATGATACCTATGATTTCCTACAGGTGGTGCAAAATAATTGATGAGGTAACTAAAGCAGTAAACAGCTATTAGCTCTATTTCTTCCAGCATTATTCTATAGTGATCCGAAAACTTCTGTCTTACAATTTACAACAGAAGATATTTTTTTAAACAAGCTAAAGGTAACTTAAGTGAAGAGTCCTTCTTTCCATGCATCTCTCTTACAAGCAGCCCACAAACTAAAATGCCAGACAAGTCTTATTTGCCACCATTTTAATAACTGAGAAATGCAGCTCAGCCCAATACACTGTTTTCCAATTTTTCCTTAGAAAAAATAGTTGCAGGATGCCTAAAAGCATATTAGTAGTGAACAGTGGTTTATTAGGTGCCCCCAGCAGGTCTACTGTAATTAAAAATAGAATCACACATATGGAAAGTAATCCAGGTGCACAGGTGCTTCTATTTGCCTCCTTTCCAGTGTTAGCCATGTAATGTTCAAGAAGTGCATGGATATAACTTATAAACCTAATTAGGCCATTAGAAGTAAAGTCCATTAAAAAAAACCCTTCAGCTTTAACAATAAACTGTAGCCATTTCAAATTTAATACTGCACTAGCAAGTAATACTACCATTGAATAATTCAACGTACTGTAACATAAGGTGAGATGAGAGGAATGAGAAAGTGCGATTGCTATTTTCATTATGATGTGCCTATTTGGGAGGTATAGTAAAAACCTCATATCACCGACGCTAATTATTTTTGGCATCATATTGGCAGTCACAACTGGACAAAAAGTAGAAATCTGTAAGAGCAAAACAACTTTCTGGCTAGATTTCTTCAGCCCTATGTACTTCAGAGTTTTATTTATGGCTAAACTGAAGCTGCATGTCAAATCTGAGTCCCTTAGAACAAAATCTTAATAATTAACTGGCAAAACTGAACATGATCGTTTCTGACACACCTACACTGGTAATTATTGCTTTGAGGCCATTTACTAATGAAATTAATGTATTCATTGCCCTAACAAATTAGCATAACTCATACATAATGCCCCACATTTCAAGACCTTCCTAGAAAAACAACACTTAATACTGCAGAATGAAATGGCAAGGGCATTACATGGAGACAATATTCACTGAATTACTACACGTTAAAAAGCACAATGGCTAAGTGTTAGTTATAAAGCAAAATGTAAACACAATGTGAGTACTGAAACCATTAATAGTGTAGTCAAGAGTGTACAATTGATGATTATCTTTGCACTTCAAATAAGCACATATTACAATAGCAGTAACTACGGAACGCAATTAACTGGCTACTTTTAATGATATCAAGTATGAAAAGGAGGCTTTGCAGAAGCAGTTTCTTCTTCCTTGTCAGATTCATAATAAATACAGTATGGCTAGTATGTACCCGCCCCCCTTACTGCCATCTAGATGAATTCAATGCCTAGAGATGGTTACAGCCAACTGGGTTAAGTAGCAGTAAGGGACTGGATTAAATGTATCACCTTTGGAAATGACAAAAACATCAGCAGGACTCTACTGCCATTTTTAATTTTAAGATTCAGTCTGTGAAAATGATTCCCAAAGTTTTATATCACTTCAGAAGAGAGGTCAGAGGTGCAGATCACCAGGTGGCTAGATGTCATCCCAAACTGAGGGGGGGCGGGGGGGAACTGCATGTGAAAGCCACATCCAACATGCTGTGTCACCTGCAGCCCGGGCTGCTGCATTTAGAGCCCCAGGCAGCAAACGTAACATGCACTGCCACTACAGACCACTTGTAACTTGTGACCTTGCAGAGCGCCAGCATGAGGCAGATTACCTATTAAGAACCTTTGGCTTTGAATAATGTATTTACGTACTTCAAATGATAAACTTACTTTGAGGGAGAACATGGGGGCAAAAATACAGTGGGATGGCAGAAAGTCACCTAGGTCTCTGAGATGCACAAAATTCACTGTTGGCTCAGTTGTGGGCATCTGGGAACTAAGGATGACTTTACCAGGCCTTTCTTCCACACATCTAAGGAGTCAAGCTCTGATGCTACAGCCAGGTTACTTTACTTTTGCTGTCTAGAATAGTCTAACTTTCCTCCTTTCCTCCTAAATTTCTTCCTGAGAAGCACTGAATAGCACCCTATTCTGTGGCATCTCCTTCTCTTCTCCTACACAAGGATAGATGCATGGAAACAGAGTTCCCCAACAGATCCTGAACTGCATCAGTAACTATTGCTCCAAAGGAAAGCACAAAGAAACTCCAAGGAGAAAAATTTTTGAGCAGTCAGCTCAGACAGAGTTTTCTTAGAACCCCATCCACAAGCATTTGGCTCCTGCCCACAGGCATAAAGTTTTACATCTTAATTTATTAATGTTTTTATTCTACCCAATGTAATTTGGATTCTCTCATTACTCATACAAATGTCTGATCTTTCTCAATCCTCTTAAGCTCTCAGTTCCCATGATAACTTGTGGCAATGAGTTCTATATGCTAATTATGAGATGCATAAAATTTCATTTGCCCAGTTTTATATTTCTTGGTTATCAAGTCACTTCACTTTCTTTCCCAAACATTCCTCTTCTCTTTAGAGTTCCTTATTTTTCACCTTTCTTCAATTTGAATTAAAAAAAAAAAATCAAAGTTTTTTCAATCTTTCTTACAGGTCTTTCTTTGATCATCTCTGGGCTTCTTTTGTTTCTATTTTTGCATTTATTAATTTCTTATTTTAAAATAGAAAATGACCAGAATGCAAGATAGTGTGAGAGATTTTCTAGCCCATTAAATATGCTTTAGACACTGCCAATGTCCCAAAGCAGAGTGGTTTAAACAGTCCAGTGGTGGATTCTTGAAGTGCTGAGCTGCATAGGTGATTGTGCTCTCTCTCCTGAAGACATGAAACCTAATTATATTGTGGCTGCTACTGCTAAGTATAGATACCTTGAGGCAATTCATGTATGACTGAGAATACTCTCCTCTCGTATCTTCTAGAACTAGCTGATCTTTGAAGCAATCATCTGAAGTGTCATGAAATTGCTTCTCTGAACCTTGCCCTGTTGTGACATATTTATAGATGGGTAGATGAAACCTATTACTATTTTATTAGACTCAGTTACCTCTTTAATGTTGCTCACAATTGCACACTCAGGGCCCAGCTTTCATTTACACTAATCCTCCTTTACACTCAGGCAGTAAGTTTCTATGTATTTCTATCTACATTCAGTAATGCCAGAGTAATGGCAGCGACCCTAGTGAGAACAAGAATAGGTCTTCAACAGCCTTTCCTCAAGCAGGCAATAAGTAGTATAAACCTGCTGCATAATTTTATGAATTTTCTTCGATTTATAAAACAATCCCACATCAAAGAAAATCCACACAAAGCTCAGGATGCCCCCCAAAACATTTAAGACCACAGTACTACAAGAACAACAGTTTACATTCCTGTCAAGCTACTGTATGTCTTTTCACTCAGAAATACTATTTCACTGGACTGCAGGAAAACTTTGGGGGTACTTCTACAGCTCATCCTTATGACTGGCCTGTTTCGCATAGTTCATAGCCAGGTACCGATCTGCTCCAGGGACTGATCTATGCTGTCCAACTATGTACTGCAATATCCCATTCATCCCACCATGTTTCAGGTGCACTTACTTCAAAGATCAGTCCTCTTCCATCCTCAAGCACCAAGTTCACCTATTTTGCCTTTAAGTCTCTCCATGGTAGAGAGATTGTATTTTTGGTGGCATGCCTACTTCTATTTAATTCCTTTGTCTGACACATTGTTACTTCCCTCAAATATGCCTCCGTGACCTTTCTTCCTCCAGGTCAGCTGTAATTTCTGTCCTATCATTTACTACTGGATACAGAGTTACTTTTGCATTGCTGACATTCCTAGCAGATGTCTTTGTCTGAATGCTCCTCACCACCTGTCACCTCACTTCCAGGTCCAGCTATAAATAATCCTCCTCCTTGCTGGTTTGACTATAAATAATCCCCTCCCCACCTTGCTGGCTTTCAGCATCAGCTGGTTCCAATTTGGGTAAGGTGGAGCTTCCCTCTCCTTGCAGAGTTACAGTTTCCCCTCCTAGTTGCGTTACCCATGCAGAAACTCTCCTAGTGCTTGGAAACAGAAGTATTTAATAGCAAGATATCAGTAGGTCTCTAAATCAAATCTTTGGCCTGTTTGCCCACGTTTCCATTCCAGCACTGCTCCCACTTGCCTCCCAGGACTGGTACGCGCGGAGGCACTGAGGCTGTGCTCGCTACCAAACGCACCTCTGCCCACCCTGCTTCCCATGGAGCGGCCACCACTGCTGCCTGCTGAGCAAGCCAGCTGGCCAGCCTGAGGGGTGACTTGGCTATCCTGCACCTCTCCGGGCTCACTTGGGATCAGCACAGGTTGAAGGGCTGTGGTTTGCACAGCCTTCGCCTGTTCTGGCCCCATGGCAACAGCCTGTGACCAACAGTCGCGGTGGCGGCTTTGGGCAACCAGGGCAGATGCAGTCTTTCTTACAGGGCTCTCTCCTCCCGAGAGCCAAGGACACTTACAGACTGCCTGAAGAGGGCTATGTTGAGGGTGTCTGCAGGATGATATGGATAAGAAGTCATGGCCTTGTGTGCTCTGTGGACCTCAGGCCTGTCCCAGGATCAGCCAGCACGGGTGCTCCATGGGTTTGTTCTGAGCTGCAGCTGGACGCTGACAAACAACCATCAAACAACCACCTGAGATGTCCATAAGTCATTCCCTGCACCTCGTGTACCCTTGTGTTCAGTGATCACTGGTTTCCTCTTCAGCACTCATCATGTAAGACCTGACACTTCTAACACACACTTTGCATGTTTCATAAGTAAACAAATATGCCAAACTCACCACCTTAGTTCCTACACAGAGGATACGAACTGCAGAGAGGGACAGGGTACACTGGTGAACATTATTTTTTTAAAGTGAAGACAGAAGAATACCTCAGGTCAGCCCAGGGTGGTGTAATATAATAGTAAGAGGTAAGCGTTGAGACAGCCCGCATAGCAGCAGCCAGTACTGAAAACCAATTTGAAAGAGTCACATCAGTGGAACTATTAGTGGACAGTTTTCCAAAGTTTAGGCACACTTTTTCTTCTTTGAGGTGTCTATTTCACATTCCTCTTTACAGAAGACAGCAGGTAGCTATACCAGGTAACTAATGGTGCTTTTCAAGTTGGTGGCCCAAGACTTTCCTACAGAGGATGCAGCAGAGAACAAATAGTACCAGAACTGGACTTAAAATATTCTGGATTTATGGCATCCTTCTCAGGAAAAGGAGTGATTGCAGCAGTAGCAATAGGCCATCTGCAGCAAGATAAGCAATAAGAAGTGAGAAACAAAAGGGAGAGGAAAGAAAGGGTGGCTTGATTTTCTCAAAGCCGTTAAAGATTTGACTTGAGTCAAAGAACTGATGGATTTGCTGGGTTGAGTGTTTTTCTCACATCCTCAGTAAAAATTTAGGGGAAAAAACAGTGATTAAGGAGTGACCAAGTCTGTAGAAAGGGGCTGGTGAGAGAAAGTACGGTAAAATCCTGAGAAGGCATGGATGGCTGTATTCATCCACTGGCATGATGCCCATTTACACCCACTGAAGACCTGTATTTCATGACATTCATTATCGGGCCTAAACAGAGGCATTTCTGCAAGAAGGGTTAACTCAGAGAGCCCAAGTAGGCAGTGATGTCCCTCCGTGCAACTGGAGGTGCTAACTCAGCGTAGCTGGAGGAACTCTGGGTGACCTTAAAGGCTGTACATACAAGTCTTGCCTGCAAAACCCGTGAGAACTTTTTCAGCTATGATTATAAACTTTACTAAGTTAGACTCTCACAGAATTATATAACCCTATGTGGTAGTTAATGAAGTGCTGGATGTAAGAAAAATAACTGCAATGTTATTTTGCCCCTGGTATGCTTTGCCTTATAAGGATTAAACCTAGAGCTAATTCACTTGTGTTTTGTGATCTCTATCATGCTGCAATAATAATACTTACCACTTTATAGCACTTTTCACTTATAAAAAGTGCTTTACAAACATTATCTAATTATTAATCTTCACAACAGTCCTGTGACATAGGTATACAGGTCAATTTAATGTTCTGCTTTAATATACTACTAGCACTTTAGTAAATTGAAAAGTATAAAACACATTAAATTCACTTAAGAGAAACAAAAGTTAGTGAACAAATTGCAGTTCTCTCTACAACATTCTAGGTGGGCAATACACATAGCAAACTGTCCCGATCACCCCCTCTGAGGTCCACACGGCACAATCTACATAACAAATATTTCAGCTAAGTAGTTGAGAAACTCATCTTTTAAGAAGATAGAGTTACTTTTTGGTTTGCATTATTCATACCATCAGAGCAGCTGAGGCTGCTTGATTAAGACTACACTATATTAAGCTCTGAACAAACAAAACATACAGTAGTCTCTACTCTACAATGGGTGAAATCTAGGTATAAAACAAGGGACAAGATATGGGGAACTGGGAGAAATTAGTATAGCAAGCAGTAATCATTACCATTCAAGTTATATCTGCCTACACACACACATGCAGAGCCATTTTATGCTAGTATGCTTGCCATCTTCTCATTAGTACTCTGCAGTTCTCTCCCTTGATATACCTCACAGGCTTCAGTTGTTTGTGATTAAAGTCAGTACAAGAGTTTGACATTTGGTAAATGCATCATCATACAGACTCAGTTACATAATCACAAACTATTTTTTCCAGAAGGTCACCGTTTCATTCGGTGCATCGCATGGACTTGTCTTCAGGATGAATCAATGCAGGGCAAGAGGCTGTTGCCTAACGAACAGAACTGCTGCTCCTTGAGTTGCAGAGGTTCAGAGTTATGTAGTGGCTGAGGAATGCAGGAAGAAAAAAAAAAAAGGAGAGGAAAAAAAAAAGAAAAAACAGAAGTCTCCTACTTAAGGTAGTTTAAAAGCTGCGCTGAAGAGTTCAGAGTCTCTACCTATGCCTGTCACGAGAGCGTATGTGATACTGGACAAGTTTCTTAAAACCAAGCTTTTTACACAAGGTCATCCATCAATTGTATGTTCCTCATGCGCTCATTGGCTGACCTGAAATGTGGGATCTACCTTGCTGAAAGTGCTGATCACACACAAATGCAGCTGAAGTTAAAGGGAGCTGTGCTTTGAGCATAAAACATATTGCTAAATATTCTGAAAAACAGAGTGGGGTGTCTCAGACTGGGTTCCCAAATCAGTAGGCACTTTCAGCCTTGAACTGCTGTGCACCAGTCTCTGTCTGTCAAATGAGGACACTAATTCCTCTTCATTTCACAGGGGTGTTGTGAAAATAACTTCATTAATGGTTTGTGAAGCACTGTAGTGTTGAGTGCTATATAGAAACCTATGAGAAAAATAATAATTCTGTCTCTGGAGCAAATTTTGAAATGCATGCAATAAAAAGGGCCTGAAGGCACACACTGAGCAGAGGACAAAAAAATATATATATTAAATTCAAAATATTTGAACAAAATATTTGAACTGCTCATTAAGTAAGTGCCACCCATTCTCTGTCTAACAGACTTCACCCTTACTTTTACTCTCAACTTTGCAATCCCGGCAAGGTTTATTTTTAATTTCTTGTGTTTCTAAAAATTCAAAGCTATCCAGCTCTCCACAAATGCCATGACATGAAATTATACTGACAAGCCCATGGCCCACTAGCACCACTGGCATCATTTAGATTCACTGTGCAGATCTTTACTACTTGAGCTCATGGAATAAAGCAGCAAGAGCATCTTTCTCAGCACGAACCAGCACTTGAAGGACAGAAGATCATACTTTGATAGTAGATTTTGAAGGTATTTCTGAACAGCAAAGGTTTGGCTTTTTCTGAAAAAAGGGAATATGTATTGCTCTGTATACAGTTTTGGGTACTTTATTTTTTTCCTCTGAATCTCAAAACTATATACAGAGCAATACATACTCCCTTCTTTCAGAAAAAGCCAAACCATTTTGATCAAAGTTTTTGCAAATGCTTTACCCCAGGAGACAGCCTGGCATGGGAAATATCAGTCCAAACAGTTGAAGTTTGTGAAGATTATAAACAACTGTAACAAGATTTTTTTTAAATGAGAATTGTCAAGTAACCTTAATGGCAGGCAACATTCTCTGCCCTACCTAGACTATTCATGCACACTGTTCTACACTGAATGTTTTTTTGAGTGTTTTGCTTGCTGTGCAGCTCATTTCGATTCTCTGCTAACAAATTTTCTTCAGTGCTGAGTTTACCAGGCTACCTTTTTTTTTTTTTTTTAATTTATTATTATACACCCCCTAGCTGTTTCTTATATGGAGAGAATAGTATTTCTCAGCTTCCCTTAAATAATATACAGATGACTAATCACTGTGGCACCCAGGAAAGATATGTCAGGTAAAGTAAACATTCAGAAAAGAATGAACCCTTGAGCTATCCCTGCCAAATACTCTTACCTGGAACTGTCATAACGATTGTGGTGCGACCAAAGAAGGAGCCTTTGATGACTGAGGAGTTATCTAAATTAGTAAACTGCCTGGTGAGTAGCAGAAAGCCTACTGCCAGTTAGTTTAAAGCAGTGGCATTTAATAGAGATGATAGAACCAGAGGGCTGCCTTTCATGACTGTGACATTGAGGCTATCAAATATGTTTTTAAAATGTGATCAAGAGAAAACTGCTGCTGGCTATTTTACTGCCATTTGTCCAAGGGGCTTAAATGGTACAAATGCAATGGCCGCTTTTTGGCTGAATAACATCATACTGTAAGGGCTTATAAGGGGTTGACACTAAAACTAGAACTGCATCCCCCCCCAAAACATACATAGAAAAGAGGACATCCAGTGCCCCCCATGTCTCTCCTAAATCTAGATTTTATAAAAACCAAGTTTGCAAAGCACTATTCTATATAAAGATTTTCTGCCTAAAAATAAATAAATAAAAATAAAAAAAACACAGAATATCATGGTATTACTCTCCACAGGAAAAAGGACACTATCTGTTTTAGGTGTGCTGACACAATCTGTTTTAGTTGTGCTATGGCAGAAATGACTTTGTTCTTTTAAGTTTTTAAGAACTGCTCTTGCGCACAGATCAAACACTGGTTGTGAACTTTTCAAATCTGCTTCTTAACATAATGTTGGCTGCCCAATCTGGAAGTCAATTTTATCCTCATTCTAAGGTATCTCTTGGGATGTCCTCTTCACGCTTCCACTTTTTGTTCTTAGCTGCCAGTGTTTCTATTTTATTTTACAAGCCTCATCTGTATTTTGATGCCATGTTCTGTCACATGAGTAGTGATTTGGACACCCTCAACTAATGGCAGCTGAAGCTGTAGATGAAGATGTAGGTGGCACGTGATCTGTAACGACGTTTGAGAGGCAAACACGCCATCCTCCCCAGGAGCCCGTGGACTGGGGAAGCTCATGCTACGTATGAGGCCAGAGGAAAAGCAGACAGCACACAGGCAGGCTGCGGGAGAGCAGAGTCATGCAAATCTTTTCTACCAGAGTGAGACAGACTGCTGTCCTGAACCCAAGTCTGCCAAAACTGAATTCAGTCCTATCACCAACAAATCACTGTAAAGGAACAAATGATCCCTAGGCCAAACATGTGGGAAGGCAGAGAGTCCATGCACATGGTTACAAAACTGAATCCACAGTGCTGAGCCCCTTCATTGCCTGTCTGCAACACCATACCAAGCACAGTTCCTCAGACAAGAAGTAATTAATGGCTCAAAGGCACCGGCCTGCTTAAAACTCCTAGTTTGTCAGGGCAAAGTAAGAAAACAATCTAAAATAGACAATTTACTTCTCCTCTTGCCACAATTCCTTATAATAGTTCTTCATCCAGAGCAGCCTCCTTGTTATCAGGCAGCTGATATTGCCCACTTCCAGATGTATTCCCATGTACTTTGTGCTACAGACAGTAATGCTTTGTTTGGTCCTCGCAGGCATCTGGAATATAGGCCTGGGGAACACAGCTGGGAGCTAAATATGCAGAGATGCATGTGCTGGAGCTGAAAAGAGTAAACCCACTTCAAAGGAACAGTGGAAAGAGTCAGAAATTGGTTGGACAAGAAGGATGATGTGAGGAAAGGGAAAAGATTATGGGAGCTGCGGTTTGCATGTGACACTCATGAGAGGATTAATATATGTAATTATAAGCAGCTAATAACAGTGTCCTCTCAGGTGGGTTGCATCTGACTGATGTTGGTGGAAGCCCCTTGGAGCACAAAGTCCAGTACAAACTTTCAGGAAGAGTTTATTCTGATGACAAAAATATTCTAATCTGATTATACACTGCTGGCAAACTTCACTGAGCGTTAGAGAAAAATCTTGAGTCATGTCTGTCTATCACCCCACTCATGTTGTTTCACATGAACTCAGACTTTTAATAGGATCAGATATTTATTTCTTCACAGACACACCTCTGAAGTATACAATTAAGTAATTTACTTCAGAAAATAGCATCTGTTATACAACAAAGAGAGAAATGCAAGCTACATCCTTTACTTTTCAAGTAATTCACCTCATTATTCCCAAATTAGAGGAACATTCCCTTTAAAATAACTTCTATGCTTGTTGCTGGCAAGAAATAGCTGACTGGGGAAGGCAAGAGCATACACATCTACTGAAGAGAGAAGGGAACTCATACACAAAACTAGCTGAGGAAACAACAGACTGAAATGTATCCAGTTTGTGAGGATGAGACTTACAGATCTGGAGGCTTGTGTTTTGATAAAGTGAGTCAAGAGAGAAGCGATAGAGAAAATTACTTATTTTTCTAATATAGTTCTGTGCATTCGAAGTGCCACCATTAGAATGACTTATAGATCCATGCTGTATTCTCCAGCTCTGTACCTGCCACTTTGCTGATACCTACAGAGGACTTGCATAGGTATCTACCCGGACTTTGTTTTCTTGAACTGCAAATTGTTAATTTCACATTAAATCCAATACTTTTTGTCAAAGTTTGTAAATATCATGAGTTGTATGACTTACCTGTGTTGTACATTCTCTGCATGCTGGATTATCTTCTAAATAAAAATCCTAGAAAAAGAACAGACATTTGGTACAAAAACTTATTTAAAGATTATCTCTACCAGCCAAATATACACAAAACCTTCTAGTATCACCCTCCTGGCAGAATTAAGGAATAACAAAGCCAAATCTGTAATGAAAAATAAATGTCCTACCACTCTGAAGATCTGGTTCACATTTGATAATTGGCACCTTTCTTCCATTTACAGTTTTTATATTATGCAAAAACATATATACCACAAGTCAATGAGGTACAATAAGATAAGTTTCAAATAGATTACTGACAATCAGCGTAAACTAGAGCTCAGGACCCTTGGGCCTATCCGAGCCTTTGGAAAGAATCAAGGTTTATGGTGTTCAGCCATCATCAAGGGAAACACGCAGCTTTGGTGAGATAATGCAAAAAGGGAAATCCAGTTAGATACTGTTGGGAGGAAAAAACAAAAACAAAAACAAAACCACACCACCAGGATAGTAAAACAGTGTAACAAGTTGCCCAGAGAGATCATGGAATCCCTTTTCTTGGGGATATGCAAAACCGGACAGGACACAGTCCTGAGCAAGCTGATCCAAGCCAGCCCCGCTTTGAGTGGAGAACTGGCACTCATGAGAGTACCTCAGCTCTCGAGCTGACTTGCATGAGAGCTCATAACCTTCTCACAACCCCGACCCGGGGTGCAGCAAGCCAATGCTGACTGTCGGAAGAGACTGAAATCTCCCTTCTCATTAAACAACTGCAAACTTTAACCTGGAAAGTATCAATATAACCCGGATCTTTTCTTTTGTGAATAAGAGTTAATGGCAGCTCAAAGTACATCAATGAATAAATGAAATAACTGAATAAGCTTTCTAGAAAGAAAGAAAGACTACACCTCGAACAGGTAAATGTTCCCATCACCACTGCACCTTTCACCTGAGAAAGGCTGTGAAATAAGGATGTCACGTGCCATCTCATGGATATATTAAACTACTTGCTGTGGTGGCCTCCTTAAAATCCTGTAAAAGATCAAAAGTGGCACAGAATAGGGACAAATATGCTCTGCTGTACTTATTAGATTGGTTTCCAAATGCAAGCCCACAGAGTACGAGGAGAAGGTAGGAACAGAGGGAGGGAGGTAAAACTGCAGCAACAGTGTGGCTGCATTGCAGAATGCTGGAAATATCATCTCAGATTTACTAAATGAATGGGTAATTCCTGAACATTCATGACTGATTGCCATACAGGTGTTTAACAGAAAATTGCTCACAATTAATCGAAGAAAGGGAAAAATTATCTAACATTTCTTCAGAAAATTTGAGGACAGCCTTTTTGAAACACTTGCTGCTACCCAGGAAGATGTCAGTAGAAAAATAACAGAACATTTTTCGAAAGACTGTGACACAGAAGCATGGGCTGTTCTCAGAAAGTGACTGACCTGTGGTCTCAAATGCTGAAATGCAAGAGCTAGTTAAGATTCACCTCTGATACCAGATGACTAAGTCTGAATAGTGAGAACCTAGTCAACGTAAGAACTCTGAAGAGAGCATATTCTCTTACACGGGTTTCATATTTGTTTCTAGAAGCAGCTCCAGAGAGTTTTAAACACAGAAATCAAACTAAGATGACCAGAATAGAGAGAACTTAATAACAGACTGAAATTTGCAAGAAAAAGTTTTGAATACAAGACTACATTAAATAAAATACTAGGATGGATGACACAAGAGAGAATGTAGGAGTGAACTGAAATCACTGCAGGTTTATGATGTAGCTCTCTCTCACTGTGCCTTTCTTCTGTTACTCGACCTTCATGTTGTGGAGTATTCAGACACCAGCATTTCAAACTACCCATATTTAAAAATAATACCTCCAGCATATCCTTAGTTTATATGAATATTTCACCTTTTTTTTTTTAGTCGATAAAATGATGCAAGAGTTGTGCCTTGTGATGTGCACCACCATTGTACTCCAGATGAACCGTGTCAGGCTGAACAATCCTCAGTACCTCTCCTTCCTTCCTCTCTCCTGAGCCTTATATAATCTTCCTAGTTGGAACTGTAGGTAGCCAGTGTCACGGGGAATATTTTTCCCTTACATTTTAGAATACTGTAATTTATAACATGAAATTAAAACCAACATAAATTAGTAATTCAATCCCTATATTCCAATTTAATGAACTAGAGGCTTCATTGCATTATTGTTTTGTGCCACTGGACCAATCATTTCGTTTACAGATGGAATGCACTTCTTTGTTAATAAATAAATGCATAAAAAATAAAAGGTATCCTCAATGCAATTATGTTGATGTCCCTCAGGAACCAGAATGCAATTATTTAAAATATTATTTTCTTAGATTACTCTCAAGAAAATAAGGAAAGAAATATGAAATTTGTGTCCTTTTAGCTTAAGCTCATTTTAAGAGCAGTAACAGTGATGCAGTTGGTCCCCAGTGGCAACTGAGAAGCACTTAGCCAGAAAATTGTTAT
The DNA here is from genome assembly GCF_036417845.1 of Apteryx mantelli. Taxonomy (NCBI): domain Eukaryota; kingdom Metazoa; phylum Chordata; class Aves; order Apterygiformes; family Apterygidae; genus Apteryx; species Apteryx mantelli. The sequence goes on along the minus strand of NC_089985.1, from coordinate 25,211,288 downwards.
TGGATTACAGTTCTGGCTTCATAAAGTGTGGCTAAAGATCATTTTAGACAACTATGGAATGACCCATTGCCAAAACTCATATGACAAACAAGTGACAAAGTTATTGTACTTGGCCACTTTGGAGGATTTTTCGTATCACAAAGGTAATTTGGGGCAGTATCAGCCTACATAGTTTTTTTGATTCAATTATAAAAATAACTCACAATAAGAAGAATTCTAGTGTAAATAATTAAATCTCTCTGGAGGGGAAAAAAAAAAACAACAATCCCACAAACATGCATATGCTTTCAAGGGTTCTCTATGTATAAAGAATTGTGAAGTGATATGGTGACCATCAGTCAATTCTCATATTGAGAACTACTTTTCAAAGTAACTGGTCTTCCTTATTAAAATAAACAAGATGAAAAGGGCACCAAAGGACACTGCATGATTTTTAACAATATGCAAACTGAATCTACTTGGATACCTCTAAAGTTCATATAGTCTTTTTCATTTCACTTTATAGACTTTTTTAAAAAGATGATTTCCTGGATGAGGCTCTTACCTCCTATATTTTAATCTGCTGGTTAAAAAAAAAAAAAAAAAAAAAAAGTCCTAATGTGAACATACATCAGATGCACATGTGCACACTCGGGTAAATGCAAAAAAGAAACAAAATCTGAATATATATATAAATTCTTTGGCATTTTTCTTCACTGTCCATTACATGGTAGCTCTTTGCTCTTGTAATTACATAATTAACATCCTCAGACCTATTTCACCCCTTGTTAATTTTGCTAAATATAAATACAGATATGCTCAAGGAAACAAACTCGGCAAGTGTAGAAGCGTAGCCGATTTTAGGGAGAAAAAAAAAGTCTATTCGATGCATCACTGAGCATTACTAGATGCCTGTAATCCACCCGCTGGTTCTGTGACTAGCAGCTTTCCATCAGCCCCTACAAGAGCAGCATCTACTAGGATGAGTCCATCTTTCCACAGGGATGGCACAAGCGTTGGGACAAGGAGGTCTTGGTTTTCTCGGTCAGTAACAACTCGTGTAGCGTGGAGCACCAAAGGGCAGTAGTGGCAGTTGGTAAAGCACAGTGGTCTCACAGCACTGTTGATTCCCGAATTTACTTTCTAAAAATCAAAAGGATTTGAAAGGGGGTAGCAGGGACTTGGCACCTAAAGGCTCAAAGGTCTGCTGAATCAAAAAGATTTTTGCAGTTCATCCAAGAGGCCAAAGCCACGTTGTTTAGCTGACAGCACTCTATGACCATGATCACCATTCAATTGAGATATGGGCTTGAGGATTACTGGAGTGGCAGAGGGTTCCTCCCTCACACCTCTGCAGTGAAAGAAAAGAGAAAAGTAGAAAAAAAAGTTTACTGTAAACAAACAAGACTCTAGTTCCAATGGGGGAAGTTTTAATCAATCCACCCTTGGCTAGAAAACTGGCAGCCTTATTTCCTCCACAGCAATGTCCAAAAAGTAATTCTGTTCAGCCTTGCGAGAAAGGAAAATATCAGATGGGTTCCATTTAGCAGGGTCACAAAGACCAGATCTGTACTCAGCTGAACATATGGATCCTCACACTTAGGGTCAGATTCGAAAACTCTTACTCACAACAAAAATTATTTAGCTCCTAGAGTGATACCAGTAGGTCATGGAGGCTGGTGTTATTATACCAAAAGAAGGGTATCACTGACGGCTGCTGGCATCACAAACATACTTTCAAACTTAGCGCTTCCATACAGAAGGATACTGTTTCTCTATACAGATGCATAATGTCATTTGACGCAGCAGCTAAGGAGAGGAGAACTATTTTGTTTTCAAGACTCTTTTCCTTAAGAATCACTGTCAAGCTTGTTTCATTGCACAGAAGTGTAATTCTGAGCTATACTGAAGTCCATATATACTGTGCTGACCTGCTTATTTCCAGAGTTCTGTTTAATTATCCAAAAACGTACAAGAAAGTAGAACAGCCCTATTTGAACGCCCTGATGCTGTCTCAGCAATTTCTGCTCCTGGCACATGCTATTTCAACAGCCAGTGATCACTGGAGTTAAAGTGCATGCAACCAGCTGAATAGGATGCAATTCTTATTCTTATGATGAATATCAGGGTCAGGGGTGAGTACCAGATAACACATAACAGATGTGGAGGGAGTAGAAGGAATTCTGTTTACTTTGGGTGACCACCTACATTTCAAGGAGGAAAAAAAAAAAGTCTAAAACTGCAAGATGAAGATTGCTTAAGGGACTGCATTGTACAATATTGTGCAGGACAGAGTTACATATTTGTATATTAGCATGAAATATTGTCCAGCCCAAATTAACCTCTCATGCAATGTAACTCTTCAGGAAACAAATAAGAGAAATCTTTTCAAAACATACCCTGTGGTCACTTCAGCTGGTATGGAAAGGCTGTATTTCTTTTTATGTTGCCTGTACTTCCTTCCATTTCAGGATTTTTTTCAGGGACCAGCAGCAAAGTAGCCTTGTCAAGATGAAATGGAGAAAAAACAACTTGAACCTGAGGGAAGCTCTGGACAGCCCCTGAGAAGGCTCTGCAAGATGCTCGTGACAGCGCATTTACAGGCATTCAGTGCAGGACCACAAAGAGTTGCAAGTACACACTAGCTGCTTGGGCTAGATCCTCAGCCCTGTAGCCCAGGTCATGCCAAAGGGACCTGAAACTGCTCCAAACAGGTAGTGGACAATCCTTCCAAAGAAGATAACGGGGTAGGGGATTCACAGGAACTCCCAAAGCCAGCAAAACTCTTAGCAGCCATTTAGCTGCTCGGCCCTTCACAGCAATGGTTAGGGAAGAGGAACCTTCCACTTCAACTCCACCAGCTCCTAACCACCAAGCAGCAAGGAGGGAGCCTTATAACTACATTTAGCTACTGTGAGGGGCAGGTGGGAAGACTGATGACTTCAAGTACAGCAGTGAACTCACTTCAAATATAGCAGTGAACTTACTGTACAGTCATGAACTAAAACACCTTTTTGTTTCCCTGTTCCCTTTTCCCCTCTCTCCCCTCCCCCAAGATATCATGAAAGTCATTAAATGTCTTGATGTTTTCCATACAGATGTTTCTAGAATTTGCAAGGTCAAAGTGGACCAGATAGGAGAACTTCAGAATATCAGAAAGGGTTTCAATAGAAAAGGGGAAAGGAGGGGAGGAAATAAAGCTCATTCATAAGAACAAATAAATGGAGCTATCCTAGGACAAGCTGCATTGCTCAATATGCTACAGACATTCACCTCCCAAACAGCTGAAAACAAATGCCATTGTGAAGACTGCCATAGCAAGGGTTTTCAACAAACGGATGGGTTTTGTTGAAAAGTTTTCTAAAACATTTCCATATATATATATATATATATATATATATATATATGGAAATGTAATGTTTTGGAAAAGTTTTCACCAAGACCCATCCATTTGTTGAAATATATATATTATATATATATATGAAATATATATTTTATATATAAAACTTTAAACCAGGTAACTAGTAATTACATCCACATAAAATGACCAAGCCAGAGCTCAAAACAGAATTAATGGGAGTATCATTACAACTTTTTTAAACTAAGCTTTCTAGAAAATCTAGCAGATGCTGTATGAAAGACCAGATATTAGAAAATAACTGTGAGCAGGCAAGCTTACTCTAACTAGGAATCAGCAGCAAAAAAATCACCATGTAGATGTCACCAGTTAGTCTGCTACCTTCATTAATGAGTTTTTCCGTTTATTCCTTTGGAAGCCTTGCTCTGGATGTTGAGGATTCAATCCAATTTTTATGGGTGAAGTACACAGTGGGCAAGTAAATATGGCAAATGATCTCAGAACTATTCTGGACTCTTTGAAGATACAGTTGTCTTACATTTTTAAAGATATACACTTCCTCATTTAGATGATGGATTGAAATGGAGAAAGGAAGACAATTTAAGTAGAAAACCCAATAGATTTCAGTTCTAAACCTTCTATGCAATGTAAATCTCATCTCAGGTAACATTAAAGATAATTAAAAATAAAATCCTGATTCTTTAAAACAGAAAATATATTTGCAGCATAAAGCAGTCATTCTTTTTCAAAATCAAAACAATCTGCAGGAACAACTCCTGGGCTATTCCTAGAGTTTGGCTGAAACAAACCAGCCAAAACATCCGATCATTTCTCAGAAAGTGGAAGGGAATGTATCCCCACTACATTAACTTTTGGGTTGCTGCCACACTTCCATTTTGGCAACCAAAGGAATGCTGTGGGCACCATATAAAGGCATCTGTGGCAGCCTCAGGGTTAAAGTAGACATTTCTCATCTTTGACAGATGGTTAATTCATGGTCATTATTACTAAATTCAATTGCTCAATAATTTATATATGACAAACGTGTGTAGGAATATATGCCAGGACACCCTTCTAGGAATCCCAATATTGCATATCCCCTCCATGCTTTCACCACGCATCCTCACGCTGAGTGCGACAGATTGAAACAAATGGGGGCTTTCTGAGCACTTCAGCTCCCTGGTGCCACTCCTGCTACATTAGAGAGTGGTTCTAGAGAGTTACTGTGTTCAGACCTAGGGGTGGATGAATTGGCTGGGCTAGAACAACCATTTTGTCAATAAAGGTAATGCAAGTCCAATTTCTCTTTTGTTGTTGGTTTTGAGGGTTTTTTTGAGGCCCAACTTTTTCAGTTCTGTTGCTGCAGATATTAGCACTTAAGCAATCTTAAAGAATGAATCTGCAGACAGAAAGTCACCATTTGAATGGCACTGAGTGCTAGTAAGTTCTACTGAAACGTTGTTCGGGTGGCTTTAAAGCAGATCCTAGCTGGGTAAACGCTTGTGCCAAAGATTAGCCGCAAGTCCACTTTTACTTTTTACAAATAAAAAGTCACAAAGTGAAGTCACTCAACAAACTGTCCTTTTCTCTCCATTACCATCCCATATCCCAAACCCATTCTTTTTTTTTTTTTCTTTTTTTTTTTTTTTTTTAAATGTGGGGACAGGCATAAAGCTCTTTTGGCAAAGATTTCCTTAAAATTCCCTTTTCCTTATTTCAGCTGATACAGGAAACTGAACTTTTCTTCCCTGTTCCCACTGATATTTCCAAATGAGCTGGCACAAGAGAGCACCTCAGAAGACCTCTGCATCTCACTTGATGAATTTGAAAGTCTTCCATTGACCTCAGAGACCTTTGGATCAGGCCCAAAGTCAGCATACAGATGGGCTAGCACAGACTACTCAGCCACAGCACTGCCTGGAGCCCAGCTTTTCCATACACGACTGCTAAAGCAGTGGATGGAGCTCACCTAAGTTCACATCTCTGAAAGTTTGTTTGCGCTTTTGTTTCCTTGCTAATCTGTGGAACATTTTGCAAAGTTTCACTAATTCTTGTGTTGACTTTGGCTAATTTATAGATTATAGAAAATATGTAGTGCAGGCATTTGAACCACAAAACCTAGGTATCTCACGCTGGCTTTTTGGGGGAGGGGGTGGGGAGCCTTTTTTTTTTTTTTTTAACTTTTGAGATCTTAAGTTTTTATGTTTTCTATGCTCTCCTCCTCCCCAGGAATTTCATTGCCTTCATGCATCTGTATAAAGCCCTGAGATGTCATATTTTTAGTTATAACATGAACCTTTTAGAGGAGAGATGTTGCTCTTACTTGTTAGTAACTCACCTGATACACTATTGGCACTAGATAACATGAAAGAATGCATCACAACAATAGTAAGTGGGAAAAGCCTCTGCACTGTTTTTCCACCATGGCCATTAATCCTCCTTAGAGTGCTGGCAAAACAAGAAACTCCAGGCAAACATGTGAAAGCTAAGCCCTACCTGTAAGCTTGCAAAGCATCTCAGCCACAGCAAGAACTGAACCTAACTTTCTGTATGCTCAAGGCAAGTGAATCCATTAACCAGTTCTGATGAAGCATCCACAATATCTGTTTCAGACTACTAAGAGCTGCATTAGCTTCCAAATCAACATCTTTCTGTTTGTGTACCTTTCACACCACCCCAAATCACAACTGCTTCGAACCATCACCACTGCAGACCCAGGACACGCTGCAGGGAGATGCAGCATTCCCGTGGCTCCTCAAGCTACCGAGAGTTAAAGAACGGGACATCCCACAGGCCCTTCTCAACATCTTGTACAACTGACTCTTTGGCCAGTAACTGCTCCGACATCTGGTGGTTTTAAACTGTCTCTCCTTTCCTTGCCCTCTGATTGAGGTTATAAACATGTGTTTGTAAGAAGCTTACAAAGCTAAAATAAAACTAACAGAAGAGCATCATAACCTTAGCAGTGCAGTGACATACAGGGCACCACACAGAGTTAAAGATAATCAAAGTTGGAAGAGGAAACTCTACAGAAGTTTCTCCCACCTCTTGTGGCCAGGTAAACACACACTTCTGGTGAGCAATCAAGTTTTGCAGTCACAGAAGTGCAGCAGAGCATCACAACCCATCTTGTCTCCTGCTCAACAGATAAAGCATTCTTTTGCTTCTAATTAAAAAGATTAATAAAGTAAGAGAACACATCAGGTTTGAATCAATCATTGCCCATGTGGTTCTTATTATTGTAATTAAAAGTTATCTCCTCAAAACTGTTGGATGAAAGTGCCATGATCTGCAATTGAAAACACATTGAAGGGAGTTATCCAACTTATTTGACTGTTTTAAGACAGTCAAATTTAAGAACGCTGTGGAGATAATGCATTCAAAAGAGTCCTTAAAGGCAATCTGTCAGTAAAAGCGCACTTCTGTCCTACAAAACCCCCCTTTATAAAGAATGTGAACCTTGCTAAGGGGTTTTTTTTGGAAAAAAAAAAAAGAATATTAATAGTAAGAATGGATGTCTTTTTTTAAAAAAAGAAGCTATTTCAATTCAGCCTCGAAAATTCAGGGCTTGATCTTGAGAGTTGTTTAGGTCCTGAATATATTAGGAATGTTCAGCTCCCTTGGGACTGAATCTTTTTATGTGTTTAGCTTTTCACATTGAATGGGCCAAATTTCAAATAAACCTAAACAAACCTGGTTCTTTTGCTGACATATGACTCCTTTATTGCACAGAATTTAATGCTGAGTTTTGACATGCAAGCTTTCACAATACACTGGATTTTGGAAACTGGTGGTCTAACTAAAGAATTTTTGCACGTGCAGGAATGCAGACTTACAAATCTGTGAAATGAGGATGCACAGCAAACTGAATTTATAATATAATTACTATTCCTTTCTTTCAAACATTAACGTACAATAGTTTTAACAACAAGCTAATTATATCAAATTTAGGAGCACACTAAAAACCCAACTCTTTTGAATGCTTTCTTTGTATAAGGCAACTTTTAAAGTTCTCTTCCTTACTCCCTTCCTCTCCTTTCTCTGCACTGCCATATATTTTGGCATAGGATGCAGCGAGTTCACAGAGTTCTGTTCAAAATTATCCAGGATGCAAAGCCACGCACTGGTGTTTGAGAAAGGCTAGCAGGGTGCTATTAAAAAATACACTTTTAATACGGAGGAAGGTATCTCTGGTAACATAAAGGAAAAACCTCTTATTTAACACGTCACAGGAAAACACCAAAGGGTGCTAAAGGAGGACTTGTTTGAATCTTTTTGTGAAAAAGAAAAGAACATTTTCCTGACATCTTTGTTTACATTTGAACTCTGCTACCAGTTTTACTTTTGCAGTTTCTGAAACCCAGTCGTCTCTTGTTTCTTCTTTACTGGTACCAACAGACAGCTTGATCCATGGGCAGTGGATTTACATGGCAGTTGATTTACATGACAAGAGATGAAAATAGTCAGTCTCCAAAGGGTTTTTAGAAAACTACAAGAGATTGTACAATTTGTTTTACAATCTTCGGCTGTAAGAAAGAGCTTTTTTATTTTTTATTTTTTGCTCAGACGGAAATACCCAAATCTCATAGGAGTTTTACAGATACATCTGAGGGAAACCTGTCTTTTAAAGGAAAAAAAAATTAATAGGAAAAACCAAGAAAGATGAAATAAGTGCAGAATTCTGAAACGAGACCATGGGAGGAACATGGCACAACATATTCGCTGTGGCCCCCTCTACAATTTCCTATAGAAAAGTTACCCTGTATCAAAGAAAGCATAGAGAAAAGAGAAGCAGTGATGCTGAATATGACAAAAAGCTTGTTTACGTTTAATACATAGGAGAAATTGCTCAAGAACAGTTAAATGTGACCCATTTAATATTCCAAGGTCTCCAATACCTATGGTACTCTGCTGAGTAAGTGCTGATCGTGCAAATTAAGGCTGCCTGGGGATACACAGTGCTTTTCCCTTGCAGTTTGAATTTTCCAAGTTCTCAAAAAACTTTTAGAGATGTGGATACATGTTACAGGGTCACTAGGGCTACTTTCATTTCTTGAATTGTTGGCTCATTTTTGAAAATGCATCTGTCTAACATTCTTGAGCCTTTTTTGACACATATGTCCATATTTAGGAAGGCAAAGATGTAATTATCACTTCTATCTGTGTAACTTAAAGCAGAGATGGCCAAGTCAATTTGAAAAAGTGTCCTAAGACTCATACTTGAGCTTCAACAGGAAAGAGGACTGAAAATGTAGTGGTCATTGTGACTCTAATTAACTCTAAGGTTTAGGAGGGACTAGGAGGAGTCAAAGCTAACATAGATTATATCTGTAGTACACACTGTATTCAAGATTCGATACCTTCTAGAACTGCTTACATTTACTGGCCTAGCTTCTTACCCAGTTTGCAGTAAGCTTATATATTCCACCAGCTATAATTTGGGCTCATTACATCTGAGTGAATGCAAGAAAATCCAGATTACATGCATCAAACACCCAAACAAAACTTTACAAATTAGGTGAAAATTGGGGTATGAGATGAGAGGGCTAAAAAAATGTACAAGAAGTTAGGAACAGCAATGCTGGTTTAATACAGGTATAATGTGCCCACTGTCTGAATACAAAAGCATGCAATGGCAGGCCATCCATTTTTATAATTTTACTATAATTATATAGATTCTAACCTATAGGGAAATTATGCTATAAAACAAGTTGCACTAACCCCCATTCCCTAAACATTTCTCTAAAAGATTAAACTGTGCCTTTTCCTATGGCTATTTTTAGTAATGGCATCAGTAATTAAACATACTACGGTCCAGGGCCCCAAAGAAAACATCACTCCGGGTTCTGGATGCGTTCCATGTTATCTTGAAACAATCCTGAGCAATGTCTGCAGCCAGCCTTGTGATCCAGGCGGATCTGCAGGAACCCATTACACTTGCCAGGGGAAATGCTGGGGTTTGACAGTGCAAGCAATTTAGCTTTATTCCCCGGAACTGAGGCATGACACAGTACGAAGCTGCTGTTGTTCTCCTTGGTTTCTCTAAAACAGTTCAGTTCAAATCTTCTCCCTGCCTAATTCATAGCTAAAATCTGAACCACAGCCTGCAGCCTCTCAAGGGAGCATCCCAAGCACTGATAACAGCATGCTCCCAGGAGAAGGTACTCTGAGTCCCTGTTCTTGCAGATTCTCCACCAAAAGAGAACTAGCTAAGGATACAGTTCCATGTACCTGTTCTTCAGTTCAAGAGATCTCTCTCCTGGCCACATCTTCATTTCCAACAAGCTACTGCCCTCCTCCATTTTTCAGGGTTGCAGCATCAATCAGGTCACAGCAATGTTTTGGGTTAAAAGCAGCAGCACCTTCCTGCTCCCCCACCCCAACCCCAGCAAAGTGTTCTCCTTTAACTCAGGTCATTTCAATGCCTGGAGGTCCATGGCAATGCTGTCTCCTGAAGAGTGGGACCTGCAGGGGCATAAACAGGCTGCAGCCAGGTCCCGCTGAACCTGCGCCACCGCTGCAGGACCCACAGTCTCAGAGAAATGGGAGATGTGTGGCAGGATGATGCAGATTGGGACCCATCACGTCTCAGCTGGGTACTCTCAGCACAGGGCCACTGTTCGCTCTTCGGCAGCCTGCTCCTTAATTCCTTTTCTTTCATTTATCGGCACCTGCCATCAAACAGTTAATTCTCTGTAGAACAAAATGAAATGCTTTCAGTACTTTCATTTAAGTGAGGTTTTTTTAAGTGAATCCAATCTGATCCAGATTTTCTTTCTTTTCGTCAGTTTGGCTGCCACGCTGCAAAATCAATTATCTGCAGAATCCTAGTTTATATCATGGAGTTAGTGGGGTAACAACTATGGTCACTCTTGTTATATAGCTCACATTGATAAGAAGTTCTTTTGATCTTTTCTTGACTTCTTTTCTTTCCTCTCATTCTTATTAAGGACAAGTTTGAAAATTTGACACTTAATGAAGAAAAATACACACTCCGTCCACTAGCTGCATACAGTAAGCAAACAGATGTAGATGGGTTGTTTAGCTCCCTATCCAGAAAGCCATTAGGTATTCCAAAGATATTGTTGACACTTACATAATATTTTTAGAGACATGCTGTCTCACATCCGGGACCATTAGTGTATTTTATTTGACATATGTCAAATAAAAGATTAACAGGGAGAAGAGTTTTTTTTTTTTTTTTCCCAGAGATGACCATGAAATATTAAAATAAAAATTGCTAGAAGCCATTTGATCACAAATCTGTTTTTTAATTTTTGTGCAGCTGTAAAAGTGGATTCTCCTATATTATCTTTGTGACTACCAAAAAACAAGCTGGCATACATGAATGGAAAAGTACATGGATGCTTGCTTCTACACCTCATTTAGTATTATTTTCTTCCCCCCACAGAAAAAAATCTACTTATAAGGTATTTGTTGCAAAACACTTTCCAATGACTGTCTGTCAGAAAAACAACCTCACCTGTTTATGCCAAATCACAGTCCCTGAGTGCAATGGAGTTCAGGCTAGACCCTGGAACAGGTGACACTATGAGACTGACATAATACTTTCTTCCCACAGTGTAATTTCATTAGTTACTAAGTGAAGAGGGAATGTGGGTGTTTACAGACACTTAATGTATACTCTGTGTGTGTGTGTGTGTGTGTGCGCACGCATGTAAATACCTACCTAGCATTTGTGTGTAAGTATATACACGCATCAACAGAGAGGGATATTGTACTAAACAGGGCACTGAGACAGTCCCTGCTAGTGATATTCCTTGTATATTTGTGTATTAGTAAAAACCATCTAAGACAGACGCAGTTCTCAGTGACAAACTGAAATATAAAAAAAAAGATCAAACACACTAAGAGAGAGTACACTTAAACCCCTAGTTATTAGTATTAACAGTTATGGAGTGAGAATGACAGAAAGTTGACCTTCGTTAGCTGGTGTTTTTAAGCCACAGAGACAAAGGGGGGTTCCTAGAGGTACCATAAAAAGCTGCACTGCAGAAGCATTTATGGGGTACAACTTTCAAAGCGCACAGTGAGGTTTTATAGCTATCTCAGACCTAGTGGGCTAAATCCCGAGCTAGTGAAATCAATAGAGTTCCACTTACTCTAGTAGCACTACACCAATTTACATCACCCAAGGGTCTAGCCCAGACCTGTAATGGGACTCATGTGACTTCAGCTTTCACAGGACAATCTGATACTATATAAGCTAATCTGACAAAACCAAGATATTTGAAAATAAGACTTCTGCTCTCTCCATATTTCACCCAGTTGTGTTTAAGTGCATTGCTGTAAAGGCCTCTATATTACACAGCGCACTGAAACAGAGCCACAAGAGTTTTCTCCTCACTCAGAAAAATACCCTATGGACTCCAAAGGGACTCGTACTAATTTCAGTAAGATCTTATTTAAGCAAAGAGTGTTTTGGGGCTAGGTCCAGCGACCGCTGTGACACTGGAATGTAATGTCAGATTCCAGATGGCAGCTTCCTGCGTGCTGGGGTCCTGGTGCGGGTGACAAGCTGTGTTTAGTTGGTGCCCCAAATGGCAACATTTAAATCTGGATACCAATTCCCCTCACAATGTAAAAAACCCTGCGCCTGAACTGCAGAACCAGAATATTATTCCTGGCCTTCTGAGAACAAATAGAGGGATACCCTACAAACAGAAGTGATTTTGAAAGAATCTAAACATACAAGGCCATTTTCTCAGCTGGCACAAAAACAACATAGCTGCATTTACTTCAGTGGGCCTAGAAAAACTCACATGAGTTTAAGGACTGACCCTTAAAAGTCTACAGTCTCCACTACGTGACTTGGTATCAGTGATGGGAGATACTATGCTCTAGCTGAAATTCATGAAAGACAGATTAAAGGCCATCACTGGACAGAGACCATAGGGCAAAAGCATATTTCAGAAAAGGAAATTTCATGTTTCAAATTAGAGTTGTCTTCACAATGAAAGGTGACCTTTGATACCATTCTTGCTTTGCTCTTTGTATTTAAACTCCTTTTGCTTTAAGCACAACTCAAACACAGATGTCTTCATCCTTTCTTTAGCATCCTTATTTCAATATTCCAAACTCAACCATCATTTACCCCAACATTTTGCATCTGTCCCTCAAACCTTAAGTACCTGTCCTCCCAAGCTATTCTGAGGCTGAGTCCAAATGAGTTTTGTGCATGTAAATTCTATTATCTACATGCATAAATGACAGAATCTACTGCCTGTGCATGCAAATGTTAGCTATCTAGACCAACCAATGTGTATGAAGAAACAAAGCTTTTCTGTGCACAGATAAAAGCCAATTAGGGTACCTTTGAAACCGTGGCCCTAAAATTATGTGCAAGAAAAAAGAAGCATCCCTGCCTTCAAACAGTACATACTTCCTACAAGTGTAATTCTCATGTAGCTTAAACCTCTGGATAATCTTCAGAGCATGAGTTACCCTTGCTTACAGCTCTTCAGGATTCACCTGGCCTTGGTAATGCAAGAGCATATGTGCAATCTGTCCATTTAAAGTGTTCAGAGAAAGAAACATCATCCCACCAATATAGATTACCCACAGCATCTGAAAGGCTTCAGGTCATAAAAACATACAAGGAAGTTTAACCAGAAAGGCACTGCAAGGGACAAGAGGTGACTTGAAAAGCCAAACGACATTTCTTTTTGGGGAGTTGTTTTTAGTTTTGGCTAAGGCATGTTTTTCTTTTAAAACACTGCAAATGTTAACACTTTTATTTATATTCATCGCCAAACAGGTAAAACTAGATAATAGACCTTTTTTTTCCTTTACAAAGCCAGGAACATTCATTCCAGGACAGAACTAACACACTAAGTTTCAGCCTGAGGTCAACTTATCAGCTATTAAAATCCCCTCCTGAAGAGGTTTCAAAATGGAAGCACTTATGTACCCTACATTAAAGAAGCACAGCAGTGTATCCTGTATATTTTCTATATCTGTATATAAACTCAGGGGAAAAAAATTGGTTCTGTTGCTTAGCTGTAACTAAGAACAGAATTCAGTTCAGTGTATGTGTACATTATCCACACATTTATATAGACTCCCATTTTACCCATTATATAGACTCCAGTTATCACTCTGTGTATGAATCAGTCCCTTTGCAGTTTATGATTTATGCAACTTGCTAGAAGAGAAGTAGGCCATGCCAGCCTTGAAAGCACTTTCGCTTGGTTGTTTCTACTCATGAAGGACGTGTTGTCCTGTAATTATTCTGTCATTTCTTAAAAGGTGAAATCCTGAACAGGTTCATGCTTTATGTGTTGCTATGTGTATGTGTGAGTTGATGTCTGAGCACGTCTCACCAAGTTGGAATCATCATTCCAAATTACTTTACAAGAGCAACATAGAACTGGACAGCTTAAAATGTGTTAAATATCCTTAGAGTTTACGTGGACTATTTCAGGGGGAGCAGGGGTGGAGCAGGATAAGGGGGAGTCAAGGAAATCATTAATATGTTCCAATTACTGCCCTGATTCACAAAATACACAACTGCATAAAAGTGTCACTTTCTGTTTTGATCCTGTCAGTAATGTAATGTAATGTTGTGTTGTGTTTTTCTGTACCATTTAATAGGGGCAGTATCAGCAAAATGTGCAACTTTAAACAATTATGCAAATTTTAAAGTAAAGCGTTCAGAGAAACTAAAAGGAGATTCTGACATTAATCAGAGACTGCAGGCTCAGCTTGCAACAGTTCTGTAAAATATGGGCTAACCTTAGTGCTAGTGGCTGAAAGGCAAAGTTTTTCTGCTGCCTCAAATTAACTGCAGTTTTAGCTTATTTGAGAAAAAACAGGAATATTAAATTCCCTTTTCTACACAAAAATCAGCCATTCAGCTTAAAGGACTAGCACTGAGACACAGAGAAACACCATTTCTTAGATATGTCAGAATATTTGGAGAATTTTAGCAAACTTCTAGAATGATCTACAAATCACATGAATTATGGGAGCATTACAATAGATTCTCTCTAACAAGTCCTGCTGCGCCTAAGTAACGCTTATCTGATATACTGGAAATACAAAGGTAATATAGTGTGTATATACAGAATACTGAAACGGTGTGAATGAAGGGAATACCAGCCCGGAGCCCAAATGAAAACAGGAGGGAATCTGGATCCTTTATATTAAAATAAAAGGCGATTCTGGATGGTTTGGCTTTTTTTTTAACTAGAGATGGAACAGAAGACAAGCACAGTATCAGGATCCTCTAAGCTTCAGATTCAAATTTTAGATCTCTGTTGGTTAACAGCTACTTGTGTGATACTCGGTCCTTACTGTTAACCAGGGAAGGAAGCATAAACTGGAGAAAGAAAAGTCATGTTCAGCATGACCGTGAAAAGGAAATGCCATATCTCTCATGAGAAAGAATGATCTTGAAAGATACCTATCCTGTTCTCCAAACTGCTGGGGTTCAAGTAATATCTAAACTCTTTAAGATTATTATCTGAACTGCCCTCTGAACCTCTCCTGGTTTCCCCACTGTGGCTGCAATACATAAGCACAATGAGGGCAGTTTACAAGGCAGTGTTAGTTATTCACTTTGAATTTCCCAGCTTTAGTTGGTTTAAGTAAGACCCTTAATGTCACTTAAACATAGTGTTTTTGTGTTATATTTTAATTTTGAAAGGATTATCAGGAAAATCTACCCTTTCCGTTAACTTTCTTTGAAAACTGATTAAGAGTTTTAGAAAGGATCTTCAAATATCCTCACTCTGCCTGATAAATTATCCAGAACGAAACATGTAATACAGATGAAATCTTGAAAAAATGCGGGGGCAAAATATAAAGTTCTCAATCTGAAACTACAAATACCAGCGTGTTACTTGGGAATGCAGTGCAACATGGTTAAATATTATAAATTAGCCTGAATTTTTCTTTGTGTTTGTATTCAGCTCTGTATATTTTATTGATAAAAACAGCAATTTATTTTTCTTTTTATAGGGCTAACAATTACATACCACTCAAAAGAATTTGACTGCTATTAGCTGACCAAAGCACTTGCAGAGAAAAATCCCATTGTCTTGCACAAACTTTACCAGTAAGTAATATTCCATCTAAGAAGGATTTTGGAGAACTATCAATAAAATGACTCTTCCTTAGCTACTCTTTCCTAAAACACCACATTAGTAATCTCAGGCTGCAACTCATTTTCCTGATACTACATGTGGAAGTCACTGTGAAAACTAGAGAGAGATGGGATGTAACAAACGCATCGCTTATAAATATGGTTCCTCAAACATAAAAATCTGGCAAAGCTCAAAGAGCAGAGCAGGAGGTAAGACAGCTTTCATATGTTGCTGCCTTTAATGCTCTTAATGTGCACTGGATAATTATGTACCTCATTTCTTCCAAACTGAGTAAGATGTTTTCTTTTAAATCTATTTGCGGAGTATGCTGCCATATATCTCTTTTAATTTACTGTAGTATTCTCTGGTCCAAAGCAAGGGGTTCTAAGTTAAATAAGCTAACATACCTATTCCACAAAGCAACCAACTGCATTCCAGCGAAGCCCCTTTGAAAGCTATGTCAAATCTCTGCTGTCTCAGGGAGGAAAGTACCTCATTCCCTTTGCATTAGTCACTCTGCTAGAGATTAATCCTAATGAGCTTTTTTTCTACAGGCTTGGCTGGCACACCCAGGATTTGCATTACATACCTGTGATTTCTCAATATTTAGCCCAAAATGTGTGTGTTCAAACGCAGATAGATATCAGCTTTCCAGAAACCATTAACTACAGCATTACTGCAATAGCTTAAGGAGTGAGTCTAAAGAATGAGGCCAGCCACAGGGTGCTTCCTCAGCTTTGGTAGGAAGCCATCACACAACTAAGTAGTGTAAAATCAACATGGGCCAACGAGCAAACCAACACTGGTATAAATGCCACGTCTCAAAAGGTCACTGAATTAGAGAATAACAGTGCTCTCTTTTTCTCCATTTCATTATCCTCCCCCTCATTATCTGCCTATTTCACTGATTTTTGGCAAAGGGTGGGCATCTATTTGATGTGACTAGATTGTCTGCAGACTCTGCAGCAGAGTTTTGAGCTTCCTCCCAGCTGTATCCTGCCCTATCATTAGGCAAACAACCACCTTTTGGCCTCCTCCACTCAACAACATGGGAAAAAACTAACAAAATTTCAGTTCACATAGAAACCAGGAGTCCTACATCTTTGATCACTCAAAAGGTTTTTCACTCCCCAAATACAATGTGTAAGCAATTTTTATTGAGGAGCAACACAAAACTATAATAGTAGTCAGTATCTACTATACCATCAAACCATCACGGAAAAGATCCCCCATTCAAAAAATTTCTATCCAAGTTGGCTCAGTCCTTTTGAAAATAAAATAGGTACTTTTAGATGCATTGGCTAAGTCAAGAAGCTTGGCCTCTTCTGGACCAAAGGGCTGGAAAACAATTTTCAGATCTTAAGATTTTTAAAAGTAGGCAGTAACAAGCTCTTTCCCAGTTAAATAAGGGTACTGCTAGCCTACTCACTACAGTCACTGGAAATCACTGCAGACCCTGTCTGGTGAAGCTGTGTCATTAAGGTAGCCAAGGACAAAACTGCTTACAGTTTCAGAGTTAAACAAACACCGCTCAAGCTTTCCTCAGAAGCAAAATAGAAGTGCAGCTCAAAGTCTAATATGCTCCATGGAGAAATCTGGGTTTGAAATCTTCCTGAAAGTGCCTAAAACCTGCGCAAGTGTCCTAACTATCAAGATATCAGGTAGTCAGCACGGGGGGCACTCACCACCTCTCCTGCCAGTCCAACTGCATCAGCAGCTCAGTAAGATTCCTCCTTGTCATGAGTAATGCACAGGGTCTGGTGACCTCAACCAGGGCAGAAATCTGCAGACAAATGAAACTGAAAGTCCTTCAATCTTTTCAGCCTCTGGGCACCTAAGACGGGACTAGAACTGTCTGGAAATTGAAATGCGCTGTCCTCCTGATGGATACCTACGACAATCCTCTCATGGAGGAGAGCTAAACTGATTCTGCCAGCTCCATGAAGCAGGAATCCCTTTTCTCCTGCTTCCCGCGGGCAGGCTCTGACAGAGACATTGCCAGCTGTCTCTGTTCGTGCAGGCCTTACTGTGAAAAAGCCAAACAACAACACAACTTTCATGCTGCACCGTTTAGCTTTGGCTGAGACTGTAATCGTGTGTCTGTGGTTTTCCTGTTTGGGTGCTTAATTTAACTGGCTGAGCCCACTCCTTCAAGTGTGGAAGGGACTCTGAGGGTATAAGGAATTAGCATGCTTCTGCCAGAGACATTCCACCAGGATCCCATGCTTGTTTAACATGTACAAACAGCTAAAGTAAAATATTTGTTGGCCTCAGTAATAAACAGAATATAAAATAGTGTGAAATTAAGCAGGACCAGCTGGGTTCAGGAGAACTGAAAGGAACAGTTAACTTATACTACGCAGCTATCTGGAATGCAGATGCACTAAGATGGACTGCTATTGATGTGTTTTTGATGCACTTTATATACAAAGTGCTGATTAGATCTAGCTACCAAAATTATGCCCTCTCATATCCATATGTCAGTAATAAACAAAATTTAGAGAAACAAATCTTTAGGATGCTTTCTACTGTTTTAAATCAACTGCCTTGCAAGCCAAGTTTGCAGTGTTGCATCATACGCTGTAGAAGTGTGAAGAAAACTTTACAGTGGTGATAACTGATTCCACTCTCCTAGGAAAAAAAAGAGAAGAAAAGTAAGAATTCATCTGCTTTAAGGCAGAATATGTCCAGCCCTCAAAGATCTGTGAGAATTTCAGAATGTGTATCTGCATATATTTTGTGTCAGAACATTTGGCCCTCCATATATATACATAGGTACATATATATATACTGAAACCACAAAGCAAGCAACTGCTTAAACAGAGTTCTTTGTGGAACTCAGAAAAGTTGCTGCCTGCTAACACAGGACAGGAGAGACGTTCTCCGTCTGCCAGGACTTTTTCTCCTTGAATTAGGAAGCAGAGTCAAGAGGAGTTCTGTATTCGCCCTGACCCTCTTCCCCACTGATAGCTTCTTTCAAGAGCACTTGTATTACAGAGCTACCACTAAATGCGAGGGGAAGGGAAGGAGGAAAAGAGTATGTATGTTTCCAGAAACATGTAAGCTGTGAGGGAACACAGCATCAAGAAGGGATCCTATGAAATAGAGGATAATATTTTATTTCATAGCATTAATGCAATTTTGAGCAGCGAATACGAATAGGAATGCTACTTAAGTTGTAATTCCTGTGACAGATGCTCTGTTACACCACGCAGACCACCCTTGCACCTTCCTCTGGCTGTACACTGTGCTCCACGCCTTTCCCATTTACCTGCCCAGAGGGTTACACGTGTGGCATTGCAGCTGGGCATTTGGGATCTTTACCAGCTTATTACAAAGAATGTATCTATATCAGATGCATTTATGCTTTTGATATCTCTTTTAAGGAAAAGAGGCTGAATGAGGAAATAAAGTCCAGCCCTTGGAAAAGCTGCATGGGAAATAAACATTAGTCAGGGCTAAATCGCTAACAAAATAAAAAGGTTTGGGAATCATGTTTAGAAGTCTCTCACATTAATTACTACTTTTACATCATTTCATTGGCAGCTGGGCTGTTTTGTTCCTTCACTTTCTATTAAAAAGAATATACTGGGACTAGTAAACACTCTGGATCTACTTCCTCCTCCCCAACCTGAATTTATTGTTGAATTGCCTAACTGACAGAATGAATTTTCTGTCTGGCACATGGTAGGTACACACCACATGCCACATAAGGTCAAGTTTCCTCAAACTATCCCATAATCAAACCTAAACCCCAAGATGCCATGGAAGATCATGTCGGTATAGTCCAATGTCGCTGTGCCTCTGAATGCACAGGAACATCAGGTAGGTCACAACAGCTTTAATCTTAATCTGGTGATCATTTAAAAGCACAACTTTTTCCCTTTGTCTAGTGCCCCACATCTCTTCTGGCATAAAACAAAAGATCAAAATGGCCCACTTGCCAGAAGGGCTGATTTGAGAGGGAACGCTACCAGTTCAGAACCAAAAGGAGAAATAATGAATTTCATAGCATCACCTGCCAACAATGGCAGAAAAACCCACCACAGCATCACCAGGGAAAAATATCTGAACCATTAATAAAAATCTGCACGAGAAAGGACTGTCACTTGAATCTCTCTCCCCACCCTCTCCCATTTTTATGTAGGAACAGTTTGAGGAAAAAAAAAAACAAAATAAACCCTGCTTTC
This sequence comes from Apteryx mantelli, assembly GCF_036417845.1. Classification (NCBI taxonomy): domain Eukaryota; kingdom Metazoa; phylum Chordata; class Aves; order Apterygiformes; family Apterygidae; genus Apteryx; species Apteryx mantelli. Next base: position 25,191,654 of record NC_089985.1, on the reverse strand, counting down.
AGGTCTCACATAAAAATTACAAACGTTGACTCCTATCCCAGGAGTACAACTCTGGGTCTATAATATGACTAGCCTGAATCCTGCTTCTTCAGTGCGTGTAGCCCTAGCATTTTGTCTCCAGACTTCTGCTTAGTGAACACAAGGAGGCATGCTCCAGTGGCCAGTAACGTACGCCCTATCAGGTCTTATTGCTTAAAGAGCAGGTAATGCTCCAGAATATGAAGCTGCATGTACTCCCATTGTAAAGGCTTGAATATGATCTGGTAATAGAGACTGGTCACACAGTCATGGCAGAGTGAATAAATCACTGCATAAATCACTAATTTATATGGTTACAGTAACAATACTGTACATACGGTGAGGGGCCCAAGTGGGGGAAAATATTCTTCAGCACCCAGCACAGTCATTCAAGAACTCTGTTTTAAATACTTCTATCAATTATTAAAGCTGCACAGTGCATAAGAACAGCAACTTGCCACCTTCAGGAACCTGTGTCCAACACTGTTTCTTTTCACCCTTCTGCCTGGAACTTACCACATTCAACATTAGCAGGAAGTGTCCAGAAGGTGCTTTTGAAAAGTCTGCTTTTAAAGAGGCTCCAGAAATAAGGCTAAGGATTCAAATCCTTGATATCCAGAGGCTGGAAAGATGACTAACGATATTAAGTTTTCAAGGTAGTGGAGGCAAGAGCTGACTGTGAAGAAATGCCAGAAGATTTTATGAGAGGAATGGCTGGGTGACAAAATGGTCAATGAAATGTAAGGTAAATAAATGTAAAGTGACACAAACTGGAATCAACAATTCTGATTTTACATATAAAATGATGGGGTCCAAGCTCATTACTACATCAAGAACAAGATCCAGATAGTAGAGTATAGATACTGTAATAATCAGACAAATAATACAGATAGTATAACAGATAATGAAAACCTCAGCTCAAAGAACAGTATTGTCAGAAAAAAAAAAGCGCAAATCAGATGTTAGGAATCACTGTGAAAGAAGTAGAGAGCATGATTATATCAGTGCATAAATACATGGTGCCCTTGTTATCTAGTTCTGATGCCACTTCTGCAATGGACGTAATGGAAATAGAAAGGCTTGGAGAAGAGTGGCAAGGATGATAAAATCTGCAGCATGACTGCTGTCCAAGAAACAACCAAGTGGACTGGGATCCTCCAGCATGGAAGACAGATGCTGCAGGGAGGATATGACAGCGGTCTACTAACTGATGAGTGAGATGGCAAGGGTAAATAGGGATCCATCTACTGTTTCTTCCAATATGAGAGTCTGGAAGTCTCAGATAACATAAGCATTTACCAGACTCAAAACAGACACAAGGAGGTGGTTCTGCATTCAATGTGCAGTTAAGCTGTGGAGCACCTTGAAGCAGGATCTCACTGTGGATGCAAAAGTTTGCATGGGTTCAACAGGTGATTGGAGAAGAAAATCTATAAGGGAAGGTCTGCCGAACAGAAAAGCCCCTCTTCTGATTCAGTGAGGCCAGAACAGCCTGTCGGTGTTTCAAAGAGTATTCCAGAGGAGTATTCTTGACCTTTTGGTCACAGGTGGGAAAGGATGTGGGGCTAGATGTGCTTTTGGGTCTGATCTGATCTGGCTGGTCTCATGCCTTTCCTTAAGCATTTCATAGTAGTCCAACTGTGTTCACAGGTCCTCCTTCAGTCACAACTCTGTTAGCTAAAAAGGCTACTGTCCTCAGCAACTTGTCATTGTCTTGTTAGTGAAATTTATCTCTAACCTGTCACCTAAGCCACTTGTGTATGGCCTCACCTGTTTTAGTGAAAATCAACCCTATTTACAATGATTGTATTATTTCAATCATTTAAGATAATCCAGTTCATTTCTGAAGAACACGGGTTAAGGGGTACTCATTTGACTAACTCAGTCGACTTACTGGAGCAGGGAAGCAACAAGCATCTGGAAAGGGGGCGCAGACTACAGGCCTGTCTTTTTTTCCAACTCTTCTCCTTGCAGACGTGAGGAGTATCCAACAGCTTAGGCTCAGGAATTCACCATTTGTGAATAAAAGGCTGATAACTTTTCAAACTGTTCTTTTTTGTTGCTCTTAGGTTTCATTTTCACTGTTTCTTTGTCAGACAAGCACCCTTTTTCTCCATAGGAGGTTCAGCTTTGGAAAAAAAAGAAACAAGCAAAAGCCCCATATGTTTAACATGAAACCATGATAATTGGTGGATCATTTAAATACCTTATTGAAAACATTAACCAAAGGGTTATTGAGAATGATTATGGCTTAAAACAAAAAAAACCCCTTACCTCTTTCCAATAATATTTTGAATATTATAGATTTATTTCAAAGTGTACACTGGTTTTCAGAGAGGCAATTCTATATGCTTCAAAATGAACAATTTAAAGTTAAGAATTTTCACCAAAATAGACATTTATTTTCAGTCAGCTCTATGCAAGTAAGGAGCTACCCTGATCTCATGACAGCAAAATTGTTCTCTGTATTTTTTCTCTTTTTAAGACGTAAATTCTACTATGAATAAAATATTAGTAGTAGATGATGATGCTTTCCATGTTTATTATGACATCATTGATTTTTACTCATAAAAACAGGAAAGATTTTTTATGAAACCTCTCTTGATAGTTCTGTGTTTAACTGTCTGCATTGAACTGCAACAGATCTAGCCCTGACTAACCAGAAAAGCATGTCCCTCATTCCGAGTTCACTAGGGGAACCAGCATCTTAAAGACTATGTGCTGCCTCTGTGGAAGGCAGCAGGATGGCATCCAGCAAGCATCCTTGCGGAAAACTTAAAAAAAACTATGTGATTTTCTTCACACCCTACCTAATCAATCCAGCTAGGATCAATATGAAACTAAGAATGGAGCACAAGGGCTCCAAAGATAAAATGTATCCCAGTTCATTACATGTTTTCATAGTTTGTGTCTTCAGAGTTCATAATATGTTTTATAATATGTTATAATATGTTTTCATAAACAGGTGGATAATTAAAACCCAGCTTCCTGGCCAGACCTGGGACAGTATCCCTGAATCTGTTTTTGAAGAGAACTGTCCACAGCCAGCAGGTGACACCCCACAGTCTGCCTACAGCTTATGACACAAGCTAAAAAGAGGTCCTCAAGCGATTGGACAACATTACATAAAACACTAATGTGTCCATTTTAATCTTGATGAAATCACTTCACAGATAAGTAAGAACAGCATAGTATTGTGCAAAGATAGCATACCACATACATCTTTGTTGGACTGAAAGACAATGAAAAGAGAACAAGTACTGTAAAGAAATAGGAAAAAATAATAATTTAATATTTTTCTCTGCATTTGTGAGAATGTTCTTTTCTCAGGGCCAGCAGCTGAAGAATCAGAAAAAACTTCCAGCCAGAAAAGAAAAGACTCTTTGACAGATGTACTGTTTAGAGTGATTTATTTAAAAATACTGAATTAATACTCAGAGTCTGAAATCTAGGAACTACCAGCTGGGCTGGGATTCAAAATTACAAGGATGGAGCGAGTTTTTGAGTTGTGATGCATTAAGCAGTGGAGGCAATTGCTTGTCTCACCTATCCCACTGGGGAAGGAGGAAGGGAAACATTTAAGAATTAAGAAAAGATGACTTAGGACTATTGGGTTACAGCATCTTGCACTGCTAGAGGCTGAATCACTGCTTGCATTTGAAGGGAACTTCAACAAAAATTTAAGTCTTTCTTTGACAGTGAGTCATTTCCAAATGGAGCTGGAGGAAAAACAAAATAAGTAAGACAAAGTTGTGCTTGTTAAATTAGTTCAAAAAGAATCTGTGTATGTACCTGAAGTTCATTCATAATAAAAGGGGCAAAAAAAGGTCCTTGTTGTTTTCAAGTGTCAGCATTACTGCCAAGGGAAGGAGGAGGGAGTTCATGTAACAAGTATACAAGGGAATATCTACAGGCTGTATGTAACACACATGGAGGGGAAAGCCTACAACAGAGGGAAGCCAATAGCCACAAACTCCTATACACTGTTTGAGGAATGGAGGGGGTCAGGGACCTCACCTACTTTAGCCCAGGAGTGATGAAGAAAATGCCATAAGCTATCCACATCCAGCCAGGGAGATGCCCAGTGGACCATATTCTCTCTAAACCACATAGAGTGACACAACTTTATGCAAAATAAATTGATTTAATCCACAGTGTCTAATGTGCTATTTAAAGCAAGCCCAACCAGAGCAAGGGTTGGTAAAACAGGCATACTGTTTCCTAGGCATCACAGTCGTAGCTTACATACATAAGCAATCACCCATACATAGGTTACAGTCAGCAGCTGTAACTGCAGAGATACCATGCAGGAGGGCGACTAACACAGTGGGTATTTGTGGGTGTAAGTGGCAAAAGGACGTGTGTGCAGGTTAGTATCCAGAGAACAGCACTGCGGTTTTGGATCAGTCAGATTTACCAGCAAAACAGCTAACAGGAGGGTGTAAAATAAAGCAGGCCTGATCTGCTTTCACTCACCCTTCACCTCCCTCAGCACACACAGGCACAAACGGGCACTCCTCCTCCCAAGGCCAATGACAGCGGTGGGCTGCACTCATTCCAGAATAAATTACTCACTTTCTCAGTGTGATCTTATAGTCACATACGAATTATAGCAACTTGCATCTTACAGGTATTTATAACTACAAGGCACTTCAGTCAGGTCAGAGAAATTTGATGAAAAGAGGAAGAGCTACAGAAAGCTCAAACAAAAGATCAGAAGGGCTCTGCCAATGTAGGAAAGGCAACAGTAAGCACTCTAATTTCTTTACTGCATTACTAAAAGTGGCACTGGTATTGTAAACAAATTCATATTTTTAATTCAGTTTACTTAGCACTATCTATGACCTCCATTTACTTTTGCCATATCTCTTAGTTTGAACAATGAAAAGCAATAAAGCAAGTTTCACTTTTACTTCTAAACAGTTTCACTTTCAGAAAAGACTATTCATTTGTTTAAAAAAAAGCTTGTTGCATTGAAATCAAAAGCTGCACATATTTCTGCTGACCTCTGATTTAACAAAAGCTTGGATAGTACACTTAGGTTTTAGGTTAAATTAAGATGACAAAGTTTTGATAACAAATATTCAGTTGATTTACAGAGAGATTAATTTTGTGCAGAATGTTAGCACACCCTTTGGACTAAATTGCAAGACAGAGAATTTCCCAGAACCACAGAACAGTTGAGGTTGGAAAGGACCTCTGGAGATCACCTTGCACAAGCTCCCTGCTCAAGGCAGGGTCAGCTAGAGCAGATTGCCAAGCACCATGTCCAGTCAGGTTTTGAATACCTCCAAGGATGAAGACTCCACAACCACTCTCGGCAACCTGTTCCAGTGTTCAACCACCCTTACAGTAAAAAAGTTTTGTCTTACATTTAAGTGGAATTTCCTGTATTCCAGTTTGTGCCCATTCCCTCTTGTCCTGTCACTAGGCGCCACTGAGAAGAGTCTGGCTCTGCCTCATCATCAGCAGGCCCACATTTTCCCTGCTCTTCCTCTTGCTGCTGATGTACTTGCCCTTCTTGCTGCTCTTCATGTCCCTCGCCAGATCCAAGTCCAGCTGGGCTTTGGCTTTCCTAACCCTATCCCTGCATGCTTGGCCTGTGTTGCTGTACTCCTCCTGGGTCACCTCACCCTGCTTTATTTAAGAAAAGTTTAATTTAATAGAAAGTTATGTCAGTGATCTATTTTTTTTATTTTGTGTGGATATTTTCCTTATGCAATTGCTTTTCTAATCCAGTGCAAACGGGATACCAGAGTCTTATTTATAAATTTCAAACAGTTATAAATAAAAAAAAAGTCTGAACGACAATCTCTGCAAAGGTGAAGTACTGTGGCTTGTTTTTACAGCCTACCCCCTAGTACCCTGCAGGAGACTGCTACCACCAAAACAAGGAGGCTGAACTGCAGTGTTGCGCTTCCCATCAGGTCATGGTTTGTAAACTCTGAACAGAGAGTGATCAGTAAAGAACTGCACTGTGCAACCTGTACAGTGCTCATAAAATAAATTAATGAACAAATAAATATTCCCTGATGGATGAGCCAGCCAGCAAATATCCCACAAGTTCCTCCCTAGCCCTATTCCCACAGGTAGGCTGACCAGCAGGTGTCTAACCACACTCCCACAAATAAGCCTGCCAGGACACCTTGGGCCCACTTCTCCTCTGCTTTCTTTAGCCTCTTATGGCTGGGAAGAGCAAGTGAAATGTGAAGGTAAAACCTGGTTCTGAGGTATTTTAGATCCAGGGTGGTGTCCCCGTGCCCTGGGCAGTAGCGCGGCCCCTGGCCCCCACTCATCACCGCGCAGCAGCAAGCGCTGTGTCGGCCCGGGAGCGCAGGGCGCGCTGCCCGCCCGAGAGCGGCGCGGCCCCCCCCGGCCCCCCCCGACACCCACAGCAGCCACTGCATGGCCTGGGCGCCCTGAGCTCCACGAAAATATCAGGAAGAGCTTTAAGTACACTTCCCAGAGAAAGCTAGCCCTTCTTTGCTACCGGTGGCTCATGTTTTCTCTCACAGGGGCCTTGGGTTTTTGGTGGGCGCGGGTCTCTGGCTGCCAGGCTGGCTATGGGCTGCCCCGGCCGCTCTCGGGGCTGCTGCCGGCTCCCTGCGGCAGCCCCAGAGGGCCCGGCCCTCCGCGCCGCCCCGGCGTCACCACTGGAGAACGGTTGCTTGTACCTCATGGACTCAAAAGGACCCATTTATGCTCGTTTCCCGCCTCTTCCCTGCCGCGAGGCAGCTCCGGCGCCAGCTCGGGCCCCCGTGCCCCTGCGACAGCCCACGCGCACGGTGCTCCTGCGTGCCGCTCTCCCGTGCTCGCTGCACCCCGGGAATCGCCCTCAGCAAAGCAGCAGGCCTGCCTTCGCAGAGGGTATCAAGCTTCAGGTTAAGACAAGAGAAGAAGAATGGAATAAAAAGGAAGCTGAGCAAAATTTTTTCTTTGAATCAGCGTTGCCACTTTCTGCTGGCCTGAACACACAAGAACTGCGTGCTGCTGCAGCAACTCTGAACTCCTCATCATAGGACAGGATACAGTAACCACAGGTTAATTTTACAGAAGGCTGGTTAGTACCAAATTTTACAAGGTTGGTTAAAATGTGTGTATCCTGTGCTTTGGCTATTTTTTCCTAGCTACATCCTCCTCGGGTCACCAGTGCTGGTAATAGTGAGAGCAGTTGTCAGCTTTTTGACTACCAAGGGCTTTCCGACTCGCAGACAAATTCTCTGCAAGTCCTTGGTCCTTCACTTTCTGTATGGTAACTATCTAGGAGTGAAGAGACCCCGCTGACATTGTCTCTCCAACAACTCTTCTCTCTCTAGCACTGCAGGTACTACTAGTGTCCAGCAAGGAATAAACAGCTGCAGTCAAACATTAAATAACATATTATTTTCCAAAGAGGTGGTTCATCTCACTTAACTACTGTCTGCAAAGACCCTCATAACCACTGCATCAGAATGGCATAAGGTTTTCCTGTCTTAACATATGAAAAAGAGATAAAGACAAATACCACAGAAACCTACTGCAGCACATTAGATGTTCTGCGGGTATGTGTTATTGTTCATTTCAAGGCTTAGTCCTGTCAGCCTAAATCAAACCTAAATTTCCACTGGTCTCAATGGCAGCTTTGCCTGAGTGAGGACAGCAGAACCGATGAAGCGCAGACAGCAGATACCTGCATGACCAATGAACATCAGCTGTACTGCAAAAGCTTCTGTCAACAAATAACTGGATCTATCTTTCTTAAAGTATTCTAAGAACAGGGACCAGTTGATTTTGGCATCTAAAAAGCTGGAGGGGTTGGTATCGGGGACATTGTTGGGAAGGTTTTGGCAGTAGTATTTCATGTCCCTTCCAAAATATGGGTCATAGTTTTCAGCAATGAGAATTGCCCACCAAGGTATCTAAATCCAGGAGCTGTTGGCAGTTTTCTTCTTCCTTCTCATGTCCTGTCACCATCCCACTCAGATCAGCTTTAGATCACTACATGTAATTCACTTTTACCAGTGACTGAAAAAATTCAGCATGTTTATCAGAGTATCATTTTTTATTTTGATGGCAAGACTACCCTCAGTTACTGTTTTTAAGAGGTATAAAAGGGGCAACTGTTTGTCTGCTTTTTTAGTAATTCTTGTATCTTTTACCTGCCTGATTATTCCTAGTGCTCTGTCTTCTGTTTGGTGATAGAAACATTAACATTAGGTCCAAATTCTATGCTGTCCTGGTTTTGCAATAAATGCAATAGATTCAACAACAGGGTAAAAGTTGCCTGCTTTTTTCATGCAAGAGAGGGTTGAATTTTCGCATGGTTGTTAACTGTTCTTTACAAATATATCCTATGAAATAATACTTAAGGCAAATTAGTGAAAACACACAAGAGTCTCTGGTGGCGCAAGCCAACAGAGCTCACTTTTGCTATTCAGACACCATTTATACCACCTGAGAATGTGGGATAGCAACGTAGCAGCAATTTGCTTTAATTGCAAGTCCTGCTGTGTTTAGTCTCTCTGAGAAAACAAAATCCTATACAGAGCTCTTTTTTGGTTTGATTTCTTCCCTTTACACGTCTTTGGAACAATACTGATTCTGACAAGCAAGGAGTGATCTAGTCCATTAGGGCCCTGTATACTCTCATGCTTTCACAGTTCCTAATATCATGCAGTTTGACCTAATGCCTCAAAATCTCCTCAGAGAAATCCTGTATCTGGCTAGCACCAAGCACAGGCACTTCCTTTCTGTACCTCCATCTTTCAGAATACGGGCTGCAGCAAATCTGGAGTCCGTATTTCCCAGACAGAGGTTTGAGTATTGCCACTTATGGTAGGACAAACCGAAAAATCCATAAAGATCACTAAACCCATGAGGCAATAACAAATTCTCGCTCAGTGCTGAGTAACTCACCAAAAAAGTTTTCATAGCCATACCTTTCTTTCAGATCTTCTTTTTTTAATAACAGATTTATGTGAAAAAAAGAGCTCCTCCCCTTGAAAAATCAGTCACAGAAGTGACAAAGTTGGTTTCTAATTCCTCTTGCCCTGCCCACCTTAATTCCTGATATAAATACAGGCCCACAGCAACTACCCTTCAGGTAGTTTATTAGTTCATTCAGTCAGGTACTTCATTAAAAACAGATAGTTGCATGAATTAATACAGCGGTAGATCAAGTAAAGATTTTTAAGGATTCATAGCTCTTGTCCATTGCTTAGTTCTCTGACCATGTGAAAATGTCTTTTATGATTAAAGCCTTTCTTCCCCCATATATATATCCCTGCAAACTGATCTAATGTTCTTTTCCTTATTGTGTTTTCTTCTGGATTTTACCATAGCAATCCAGGCACCCATCCAAAATTTGTAAATGAAAACCTCCTCATGCAGCACAGCATCAGCATCACAGACCAGCAGCTAAAATAGTCTCTCTCTCTCTCTCTCTCTCTCTCTCTCTCTCTCTGTCCTGAACCCAAACTTGGGAATATCCCAGGTCACAGGCTGCTCCTCTCAGGCTGATGTGGCAGAGGTTGTTATGTTTGTGTAGGAAGTCCGAGCTGCTCGCACCAATGAGCGCTTGGGCTGCGGGCTGGCCCCAGGAAGGGAACGCTCTCCCTTGGAAAAGGAACTGAAAGTATGCCTGGGGAAGCCTGCTTTGCCTCCGACCGAACTAGCTGTCTAAGGAAATGCCAGACCTCGCTGCACAGGGGTCAAATGTAGAATTATGTGGCAGTTTGATAAGCTACAGTACACTAATTTATTGGCTATTTTAAAAAATGTAGAGGAAATTTTATTACGGATTACTTTGCTTTCCTGAAAACTTTTTATAATTAAAAACATCTGGAAGACATTTCAATATATCATAAACAAGAGGAAATCCAAAGCACGTGACTTCTAAGAAAATGATGCAAATACCTTTCTGTGCCAAAATTTACAGTAATCTGTTTTTCTTATTTTGTTAAAGGAAGTAGGGAGAATTGATGGAGGAACAGTCAACAATGAGAAAACTACTAGTATGAAGAAATATGCTATATTAGGAACCATCATTTAATGAAAAATAATTATTTTTATTTAACACAGCAAAATCATTAAAATAGATTTTGTTTTTTTCTCCCTCAAAATTAATCAGTTTCCTGAGAAAATATCCTTCTGGAGTGGATAAATGATGACATCAATCCAGACAATAGTAGGAGGCTATCAGTAAGAAAGAAGAAAAGGAATAAGAAAATGCTTTGGATGATGTTAGTTAAAGGAAACTACTATTTTAATCTACTGAGTACTCTGCTTCTTAATTAATATCACTAAAAACTGCAGGCTAAGATGACAGTTCTTTAAAAAAATAAAAAACAAAACAAAACACCAACACAGTTCAACACATTACTAAATGTTTTAGTCTGAGTAATTCATTATCTTATAAAATAGAGTAAGATTTATGGTCTCTTAAAACAAACACAGACAAAGAGCTTTACACAAAATCCCCCAAACAATTAAAAAATAGCCCAACAATTAATAACTAAGTTCACAGTAAATTAAATAATACATGGGAAAAACTGTGAAAAAGTTTATAATGAAACCCAAAAGTCATAAGAAACTTAAAACTGGTGTTGGGTTCACTGGAAAGACATAGAAATACAACACTGAGCTGTTCCAGAGTTCAAGGTGTTTTGTATCTAGAAGTTTGGTTCAGTGCATGGGGAACAACCATAAAGGTTATGCTGGTCTGTAGGTACAATGTCACCCAAACTCTCTGCTATTTCCATCCAGAATTTCAATTCAAGCCCACAGTTGAGTTTGTTCAGATCTATTGCTCTTGAGAATGAAGTTATTCTGATATGGAAAAAAATATTTTCCTTTCACTTTCTAGAGCAGAATGGAAGAGAAATGCTGTAGATGCCTCCACATTGCAAAATGACAGGAGAGTGGTATGACAAATCTGGGCTAAGAGCCATGGTGTTTGCTCCTGTTCTGGACCAGTCCAAAGTCAGTCATGAACTCAGACTATGAGCTGCTAGGGCTGTGGCATATGTGATTCAGCAGCTCTCTTTCCCAGAAGAGGCTGCTAGGGCACTTTAGAGCAGAATCAGTTTACCTGTACTGACTGCTTTTTACTGGTCTTGCTTCACTCTGTGACAGTTCACTGCAATTCATTCAGAGGGACACCAAAATGTCATTTGTTGTGGGAGTCTTAAAATATGCTATAGAAAGCCAAGTAACCTATATGTATGTGGAGAGGAGTTATGGCTAGACCCTTGTAATCTGGGTGGGCCAACTGCAGCACTGTAAAATCAGCTGTGTGATACCACTGATATTTTATTGACCCTTTCTTAGCAGTCTTAGTGGTAGTAAAATAGTGACAAAGGCTGTCATTTATATTTTTCAGATTATTATCATGAGATATCTGAACAAAATCTTATATGTGCTACAATGAATTTTGCAAATCCCACATTTCAGTGCTATTGTTTCAGGCTCTTCACAAACACAAGTATTACTTATTGCATTGGCTACACTCATATCACATTTTAGAGGGCTTTTTCCCAATACTACTTACTTTACTTAAAAACAAAGTAAAAGTCCTTCTTAAGAAGACAATGGCAATTTCAAAAACAACAATTCATCCAGCTCAAATAAAGCCCTAACTAGGTAATTTTAATATGCAAATTTTAGTGTTTAGAGAGAATACAGTGCTTGCTGGTGAGCTGTACCATATAATTTAGGGAGGACCTGATGAACTATGTTCTCACAATCTGAGAGGCATTTAGTTTGCTGAAACAACTTTAGGTTATGCATTTGTGGCAATTAATGTCTTCTATAGCACTAGGTGCAAAGAAGGCCCAATTCTGACTGAGTGCTCTGATATAAGATTGTAATGCTGACAATGCATCAAAACAAAAGTAAGACTTAGTTCTTTGTGTTTTCCTTGTATTTTGAAAAGAAAACACTTAGGAATGAGGAAAAAAACAAATATTTTTGTTCTATTAAACAATACATGCTTGATGTTTAATTCATTGCTGTGAAGAAATTGTGATAACATTTTGACTTTTTTCCTTTAATAAATATTTTGTGGACCAGGCCTGAATTCTGGCAATATGTTTATTAATTGCATTTGACAATCAGGCATTGATCCTTCTTGTGTTTCTGCAGATGAATAATATTTAAACTAAATTTTGCATAAAATCAAGCACGCTTGCATTTAAATGAACAATTTTCATCTTACAGGTTGCTTGCATAGTAAGACAGTGATTATTTGCAATTGTGATTGTGGCTGGTCATTTAAATCACCTGATACTGTATCTGTTTTCTGGTTTCATAACTGAATCTGGAGAATTCTGAATGATGAGAATGAATATAGAAAAGTGAATGCTCTTCCTCAAACATTATGGCTGAAGTTTGAATGAACAGATACATATTAGGGAATAAACAAACCTCTACCCAAACAAAAACTGTTCATGCAGATGTTGGCAAACAGTGAGTTCAAGGGGATATGAATTTTCTTGAACCAAACAACAATTCTGACAAATGTTCAGAAACATTGTTTGGGCAATATTCAACCAGCTCTGTTACACAGTATCTTTCGTGTAATAGAAAACACTCATTAACATTTTCCTGTGAGAAATCTGAGCTTGTAAGGATATTATATTTTCATGGCATTATCACAAATTGAATCCCTTTATCCAAAATAAATTAAACATTTGTTTCCTGGAATACAACACTGCAATGAAAGAACAACTCAAATAGCTTAATCAATAACTTTTTAATTTTAGGACTTGTCAACTTTCCCTTTCTGTTTCAAATTTCTTCCTTCTAGCATCAATGATGACAGATTGAAGGGATATGTAAATGGGTGAAACTCCCTGAATTTGTAACCCAGTTGGAAAATACAGTGTCACTTGGGAAATCTCTCCTCTGCAGAAAAGTGTAAAAAAGTTCCAATGTGTTACTGCAACAGGTGAAACAATCTTCTGGCCCACTAATACCTGTCAGGGACAGAGTTGCACTGGCTTTTTCTACATACTGGCACAGAAACCACTGTCAGGGAAAGGAGGTGCTATAGTACCAGCAAGGCCTGCCAGCTCCTACTCCTCTACCCCAAATTCCTCTGACAAGCCCAGAATGGCTACCATGTTTTTTTTACTAAAATGATTAACTATTCACGTTGACAGTCACTGTCTTTGGGCAGCACTAACATGATTCTTGCAATAGAGAGTAATATTTGGTGGAGAGTAACAGGAGAGAGCTGCAACATTTTCTACTACTTCAGCCCATTTTGGAAGAGGTCATCTGTCTATGACATCGCATTGACATACTGCTTATATTGAGATGGCAGGCATGGTGTTTTTATAGATGCTGTTACTTGTAATGTGCATTTTCATTCTGGAATGAGGTCTCAGAACAAGAGAGAACTTGAGCATGTGCTTACCTGAACTGGATCCCAGGTGTCCAGACAACACAGTGAATCCGACTGAAGTTTTGATGAGCCTAAGTAAAATAAACAAACAAATGCATAAACGAAGAGACCCTGTATAATTACTAAAATATAGCATGGTAGTTTTTAACACTCCAATGACAGATGATCTGTAGGAAAAATACTTAAGGCTGAGTGCTAAAAATAACAGTGCAATATTGCTATTCTCCCTTAATCAGATAAGAGCAACATTCCTACCCAGCGAGGTGGGATTGGAATCAGATCCCCCCCTGTATGTATAGTTTCCCTGACAGATGATCAGTTCATTTTAACTCTTCAGGAGTGCAGTCAGGTTATGGTACTTTAACATCTTGTCTTCTGTTTATTTCTTTCACCAAGCTTTCCATACTCCCACTGTGCTGTGTCTCATCTGCCCTCACCATACTGCCTCCTCATTTAATCACGCATCAGAAGTCTCCTTCTACCCTCCCATCTCACTACACTGACTCTAATTTCCTCATTCACAGAGGAGGCTGTCTTCTCCTCCCTGCTTTAATTACGACTCTGCATTAAAAATAATAATAATAAAAGCTCATTTTCCTGAGACATAAGTTATTGATGCTCTGGCCCTGGAGAAATATACACACTTTTATTTGAAGTCATTTTCAACATTTTGTTTCTACCAAAAATACGCATTTAAGTAAATGAGAGCTGGGAACGTACCTTCTTTTTTTGGCTGGCTGGCTGGCCCCCTTGGAGCTTTGCCTTGGGTGCGTAACTGAGAGACGGTCACTCATGCATGAAGAATAGAGGCTTAATTAATTGGATTGGAATTGTAAAATGGTGTACTTGATGTGGGTAAGGCACATTCCACACTTTTCCCCCATAAAGAATGTGACATTTTTGTGGAAGTGTTGAAGAGTGGGTCCAGGAGCCATCAGATGGATGAGACTTCATTAAATAGGTACAGCAGGGAACCCCTAGTCCTGTGTCTCACACAGATTTTTCTCCACGCATTCATTTAATTAACTTTCAATCTGTATCTATGGTTCCAGAACAATTCTATTTAATTTTTATGTTACATGTTACATGTAATTTATAGTACATAATAAATAGTTTGCAAGAGGTGGAGCCATGAATAGTTTGAAACAGGTTTTCCATGTCCAAATCAAGCTGCCACAGGAATCATTTCTCATTTCTGCTAAACTTAAGGTTCCTTTTTTTTCTCTTTGGTCTTGAAAAATGTTGTTAAAAAATCCCAAATTATCCAGGAAAGTTGATCAGGTTTCAATAAAATAGTGACTTCATTGTTAGCAACTGCTTATTTCAACCTTTTCATGAAATGGCTACTTTTTACATTATAAGCATTACATACAAAATAAAAATATATGGCTTCAAAATTCTGTTTAATGATATTTATTATAAAAATAAATTAAAAGGCATTTTGGGCCCTCTCTTATTTCCTCATAAAGCGCACTTTGCCTCTATTTAAAATATACTGGTGCTGTGAAGAAATCAGTCTCAGAAATGCCTCTTGCACTTTGCTACATTTTAGTATAGGAAGGAAGGAACAAGCTCTTACAGGTAACTTCATCTATTAGTAACAATAAACCACACCGTTTTGTGGTCAGCAAGTATTTTAGAAAACAATTATATATGAAATAATATAAGGTTTTTCTTCAAAAAATGTGTCCTCTGTAAGCTCACTGGTTATTTTCTTTTAAGTTTCCAAGACCCATATCTTTTAAAGATTCCTTAAGCAACCCATCATATGTGACAGCCCTTGAGTTTGTTCCATCTTACACTATTTTAAGGCTAGAATACATGTTGTTACTCCTGGAGTATGCCATCCACAGTCAATGAGAGCTTTTTAATGAATTTTCATTCAAGATTAAAGTGCAAATAGCATGTTCACTCACCTATCTCCTTAGGGACAGTGGCCCAAGCAATAATATCTTTTTTTTTTCCCTGTCATCAAAGAGATTTCAGTGTGGAGATTTTTAGTGTGGGGACCTTTTTCCTTTGAAGCTACTGAGTTTTATGAAGCTGCTCCTCATATTCAGAATCGCAGCAGAACTTTTGGTAGGACCTGTTCAGCTCTCCTTCCTTTTCCCATTCAGTCACCTAATTTATAGCCCAGTGGAACCAGAACTTTGTCACTGCTTATGACGATGAGGATCGAGTCTTTATTCCTACCTCACACCGATAGATGTCATATTACAGTTACTCAAACACTCTGGTTTGAATACTTGAACACTAAAGTTAAGTATTGCTACCTGGTTCAAAGCCTTGAATGGCTACCACCTAGAAAAGTCAGATAAAGCAGCAATATGCAGTGACACTAATTGTCTAAAATAAAGAATTGTTAAAAACATGGAAAAAGGCAATAAATTGTATTTTGACCCTTTCTCCCAGTTGTTTTTGACCAACTATTTGTCACCATCTGTAAGGGTCTGAAGGCTCAAATGCTGCATCTGATGAGCAACCCTGAAAATTTGGCTGTTAGTATAGCTAACCATCCCATGTATATATAGCCCCACCTTATATAAATTATGTAAACATCTTGGTTCTACAAGTTTGAGCTGGAAATCTGCAAGCTGTCTCATGAGACTTTCAGTTACTGGTTGGGTGGAAAAAATTTGCAAATCTAGCCTTTCTTGTGGTAGTCTGGCATTTCATATTCAGGCCTGGGCAGAACTGGGATGAGTACACATTTGCAAAAATGGGAAAAAAAGAATGAAAAAGAATGTCTCTATAAATCTTTTAAGCACCAAGAAAATGTTTAGGTCTGAGGCACTGCAAGTGGTTCATTCTTTCGTTATCTGCCAGACCATAAAGAAAAAACAACCAAAGTTTCCTTGTCTACTTCTTCAATGCCTAGTATGAAAAAAAATCCATATTGCACGTTTTATATACATTCAGGAGTGAGTCGAACAGTAATTGGTGTTGCCAATGGATACTCATTGATAGCAGTAGTAATAATCTCATCTAATTAATGATAGCCTTAAGTTATTAGTGTATTGCTTTCCAATAGAAGGAACACCATGGATAAAAATGTACAATTATTCATTTTTATTCTAAAGCCATTTTAATTCTAAATTTCATGGTAAAAGTGGCCTATCTTCTTATGAATTGGGAACAGGTTCCATTCTCATTTCTTTTTAATAGATGAATGTGAGGGTAAGAAAAAGCAACTAAAGAAACAATGTGTATAACAAATTAGAGTAAAAGTAGATTGATATGCTTTCAAGATGGTGATATAGCAGTCCGTGCTGAGTTTACAGTGCCTGTGGTTTATAGCATGTGCCATAATTACTTCAGCTTAGAGCTGAATTGACTTTGAAAATCTAGAAACAGTTACTGTGACTATAAAAAGTGAGACTTTGACTTTTGTGAATCTGTTCCAAGAGGGAGAAGTTAAATTTAAAAATGAAATTTCAACTTGCATGCTGTTTTCTGAGGCAGATCCAAAAAAAAAAGATTCTTTGATTCAGCCAACTATTTTGCTGCATTGCTAGGCTTGATGTCAAAATCTTAGACCAGCAACCATGTAGAGAGAAATTTATGTTACACAGATAGGAAAAATGTAAGATGCTTCCATAGAAGAACATGAAGGAATTTTCTGTGGAAAAGGACTATGCAATTCGTAGTTGAGTTACTGAGACTTTATATTAGAATAGTGTTCTAAAGACATACAAGTGTGCTAAGTTCATTTGAAGTATAAATACAGAGCCAGTTATGGCAGCTGCATACAAATGACAGGTCAATGTTCACTCCTGGCAAACAGATTTGCACAAGGAGTGGGGCTGCACAAGGAGCACAGCAGCATGCGAGGAAGAGGGAAGTCCATGTCCCACAACTCTCTGCACTACAACTTCTGCCTAGCTTACCAAAGGAACATTGCCATAGCTTACGGGGGAACAAGTGAAAGAGAGTACGCAAACATTTCCAACTTCAACTGCTTTGGGTCAGAAGAACAAAATAAAAAAAAATCACTAGATTCACAAAAAAACTTTTTTCCTAGAGGGAGACAATACTATTTTAAATCTTGAATGGCAAAAATATGGCCATCTCCTGCCTTGATTTCCATAGCACACCACACAGTAGCCATTTGCAGATCACATACACAAATAACAGCCATTTAGAAAACTAGTAACCCTTATTGATACTAGTCCATTAAGAACCCATTTAGGGTGAGCAAATTTACTATTAATGGTGGTGTTCCTGAGGTATATAGCACTGTAAGAAAGGCACATAAACTCTCCACTCCACTAGATACTATCAGTGTCTTCAAATATAACAGTATTTACCCTACAGTATAGGGGTGGCAGATAGAAAACGCTCCCTTGTTCTTGGTCTCCTGTCCCCTCTCTCTTTACTCCTGGAGTTCATAAACAAGTAGGGCATTTTTTATTTCTGCTATGGGAAAGTGATTCACATTTTTTCATCAGCATACAAAAAAGTTCATGATGAAACAGAGCTTGTCAAAACTGCTTTCAGCACAAAAAAGTAGTAGGACCACTCCCCTCATCCTGCTTCTAACCCTTTGCTGATGCTTGGTGAACCTTCCTGCCACTGCTGTTGCTCACAAAGTTATATATTAGGTGCAGCCTCCAAAAAAAGTCTTGTACTGTTGAGGGGTAGCTGAAAGATGTCTAAACACTAGGTTGGGTGTGATTGAGCTCTGGCCGGAAGCCACTGAGCACTGCCCAACACATTTTTCTTTTCTTGTTCTGTCCTGTATGACATCTGCAAGTACAAATTTAAGGTCCTGAGAGAGAGTTGGGTAATTGGGGAAAGAGGGTTGCCAGCATATGCTTTGAGGAAAAAGAATGAATGCACTTCAATATTGCTGAAGCACCTCCAGCACAGCCCTGGGTGTGCACACAACAGCACACAAGACCACCTAATTTCTGAGACCAGGACACCTAGGACACTTCAGTGGTTGACATGCTCCGTACATTCCTTCATAGTTCTTTCAGAGGCACATTGTAAGCTTAGGCTACTACTGCCAATAGGCCCACTATTCCAAGAGGTTCTGCAGGGTATTATGGATGCCTCTGCCTTTTTTTTTTAAGATGTGATTTGCATTTAACTGATCTTCCCTAATCTCATGAAATTTTTGCCTGCTGTGCAGGTGAAAATTTATATCATCAGCATTGCAGTTGTGCTTGGTCTGCCTGTAAAGCTGATGGCTTGGCTGACGCATGGAGATCCTATTTACCAGTTGAGCTGTGTTTCCTGGATGAATAAATAACCTTCTTGATCTGCAAATGAACATAGAAAAATATAAGCGGTGCAAAATTTTGATGTAAATAAGCATAGAGGAGAATTAGCTATGTACTAGTGTACAAAAACGCAATGCTGACTTGGTGGGCTAAAGAGCCTTTCTGTTATGTATTGGGACAAGTTCAGGGACAAGGGTGAGAAGGCTATTTCTGTGCACTGTGACTTGGAGTCCTCAGTGCATTTGAGGGTTGGAAGGCTCAGAAAGGCTTGTCTCATATATAGGGAGTCAGCCATGAAATAGTTTGGCCACGGGCCCCATCATTTGTGTATTTCCATTGCTGAAAGGTTTTTGAGCAGTCATAGCACAAGTGTAGGATGAACTTCTGGCTTCAGATAGATGGTTGCACAAGGTGCTAGCACTGCAAGAGAAGACCAAGCTATTCAGGACCACATTGTATCTAATGTGCTAACCAGTGTTATCCTTTCTCATGTCCAGTTCAGGACTACACTCTCATTATAATTTTCTTGACTGGCTTTAGTTTCAGTGATTCTCCTCATATAGCAGCTCAACTTTATGGGATCTCTTGAGACATCTTCATCTCTTGCCTCCTCCTCGGAGAAGCTGCCCAACTCATTTACTCCCTCCTCCTTTGTCTTTTCCTTCCAGGTCCTCAAATTAACAAGATAAATGGCACATATCTCCACTTCACATTTTTCAAGGCTCACTAGAGACTAAATAATATTGACCTAGCTTGGTTTTCCTCAGAAGCATTAAAGGGTTGCTAGAGTCCATTATAGGCCTATAAGAGTCCTAAGAGAAAATTTTGAGGGAACTGAAATTGTGAATAAAATTTAATTCATAACTCTGCAATGCAGTTGAACAACTACACTGAACAACTTTTATCAAAGTAAACGGCAACAATATCAAATTTATTTTTTAAAACACTCAACTTTGTTGAGTAATGCTACTTTTCTTTTCCTGTTACAGGCTACATACACAAAAAGGAACTATACATTTCACCCTCAAAGCCTGTGGAATGAATGATGGGATCACAGCATTAGCGATAACATGCCTCAATTTTAAAACCAAAAATAATTTTGCTATAAAAATAACATTTTTTAGCTTGCAAAAAGTTCTATACTTTATTAATCTATTCATTTGTATCTGCATACTCTAACAAAAAAGCTTTCACAGTGCAATGCATGCAGATTTGTGCAAATTCAGATTTATTTACAAGAAATCAGAAATATATTATTCTTACTAACTTAAACTGAAAGAAAGTCTTCATTTAAGTGACTTAATCATACTCAGAAAGCATGTAATAAAATAATGACCTCTATTACAGATTATAAATAGCAATCAAATCTCTACAAAATAATGATCAAATCAGATAATAAGTCTGATTACATTCACAGCCCTGTGCTTCTACTGTGTTTTATTTCCGGAGTGTGAAACAGAAATTGACTTATGAGAAGATGCTGGGCCAACAACAGAGGGGAGTCTAAGTAAACTGAAGAATACCAATCAAGCCTGGAGGAAGTCTACACTGGGGTAGCTTACCTCTTCTTCCAGACCTCTCAAAGTGCACATCATACCAATTCAGACCCCCTTGAGACACGCTTAGATATATGCACTGAGACTTACTTATTTACTTAGGCAAACTACATAGTAATATGTGACTTACATATTGCCTCTGAATATGACACACAGGTTCTAAGTCCAAATAAGTATAACCCATATTCCAAGAGGTCAGAAGAGAAAAGTATGTAAAGAAAAGCAACTAACTGGCATGAGAAAGAAACTGTAAGCTGAAAGACGGCTACTTCTGCAGTCATCTTTTTCTGGTTCGGCAGCATGTGAAATACATCAGCACAGCAAATGGTGCAAGTAGGCCTGCAGAGTTTAACTGATTCCAATGGCTCAAAGCTGGTTCTAACTGGACTTCATAACCCAGTGTCTCCCAAAGCTTTGGAATGTGCTAACAACTATCTTTCAACTGCAAAGACACATCTTACAAATCTGTGTGTTTGGATTTTTTTTTTAATCATGGTTTTGGTCTTTTTGCTTTTCTTTCTGACAGAAGCATGAAGTATTGATATATCAACCTCTATCAGCCTTCCGTAAGAGAAACACAAGATGAATTTCTCCAGATGCCTGCAGTTCCCAATTAACAACTGTGATTTCATTTCATAATTTGCATGTCAGAGTCTTTAAATTTTCAGGATTATACTTTTTATCTCTAATACAAGGAGTTTAGAGTCCTTCCAGGTACTAAATTCTAGATACTAGAGGGCGTATCTATATGACAAGGTAGAGAGAGATGTAAGCCTTTGTGCTCCAAGCTGGCTGACACAAGCTAGTTCTGGGACAGAAATTATAGCCTTAAATGATTAACCCCTACTTAAGCATTATATTAGGATACAGGCAGACTCCTAATTCCAACCAGAATCATCAACCATGCAGCTTCCATGAGCCAAACACCAGACATTTCCCATTAATATAGGAAGCCAGTTCTCCCCTTTTTGTTCCATTTAGCACAACTGATAGAGCCCTCTCTTACAAGTAGAAGGCCCAGGTTCATTTCCAACACTACCTCAGGAAGTACTGAATACTACCTTGTACTCACGCTTCCTGTAACCACCATACCACATGTTATACTGGACTGGAGGAAACCCCCTTGTTCACCTTGTGCTGAAATTCCTTCTGTCGGGATCCACTCTGCAAAGACTGATCAGCAAGAGAGTCTACAAGCATGACTACAGCTTAGCTGTCAGAGCTCTCAGCTGGGAGATAAGAAACTTGATTCAACTTGAGGGATTCAGCCCCTCAGCTGATGAATACATAGCACATAAACATTAATTGGAACAGAGACTGCATATATGATTCTGAGAGATCTACTTCTATGTGTATAATCTGAGAGACCTACAATACCACCTAAAAATCGCATCTAGGATTCACAACTGGAATAGTCACCCACTGAAAGTATAGTTATTGATGGCTTTTCCAAACTTTCCCTTTCACTGTCTCCATTCCATATAGAAAGAAGCCTGGGCTTGTACAGATCCTACAGTAATAACAACCATAAATGTATCTTAAATATTGCACTGGTGATTCAGGATGATGTGAACAGGTTGTACTAAATTTCCAACCTGTTAAAGGAAAATTAGCAGCTTCTTGTGCTGACAAAACGTTCTCCTTTGCCCATTGGCTTCCTTCCAGGATAGTCTCATAGAATGGCCTGAAGCCATTCAAAGAGCCCTCAACAAGCCTGAATATCTGTTTTGATCCCCACATTTGAAAATGAGAAATCTAACTGAAAGCCAAATGTTGACTAATAGTGACATGAAAATCAAGGCTTTGAGAATATATTTCATTCGTAGAATGGTGTTTGTGGGGGCTAGGTACCTAATTAAAATCCACTGTCTATAATAAATACAGCTACAGAAATGACTAAGGCTTGCAGGTTACAGACCGCAAAAAGAACATATACAGAAAAGGTGAAACAGATAAGAACAGAAGGCAGAGAGGCAGTAGAGAAAGCCGTCACAAGCTGCATAAATAGAAGAAACTTTAAGACATATTAATAGCAATGCTGAAAACAAAATAGAGGAGAATTTTCTTTATATTTATCAAAGGCTACTGCTCCACCAACAGCCCACTGTCTAGGCAGAAGGGAACAAAACCTGATGAGACTCAAAGTCAGAGAGGAAAATAGAGGAAAATAGAGGGAAAAAATGTGCCTTTTCAACCCACTTACTATCAGCTTGAATGGCCTCTTGCTTGCTAAAGATATGTGCATGCATCATGTAATGCAGCACATGTTAGAAATAACTGGGTAAGTCCTCTATCACTCTCTGAGTAGGCCAAACTAGCTCAAATTCAGTACAAATTTCTCGGCCTACCGTGCCTACATTTACATGTACACATAAAAGTATATGGAAGTGGAAGATGAAAAGTGACTTTGGTTCTGGTTTCAGCAGGGATCAGTAGCTGCCCATCTGGAGGCTCCAGACAGCCTCCCTGGGTGCAGCTGATACAGTTGGTTGCATCTTGCTTCTACCTGAAGCAGTGACTCCCATTAAACTCAGTCAGAAAGCAATCTGATGTCCAAAAAGTGGGCACAGTATTATTGTTCAAAGTAAAAATGGTGCTGTTTTACACTCTCACTCCACTATGAGCACTGTCTGCAAAAGAGCACTGCACTGTCTGGCAAAGAAGATCAGTGGCATCCTGGGCTGCATTAGGAAGAGTATTGCCAGCAGGTTGAGGGAGGTAACCCTATTCCTCTCCTTAGCACTGGTGAGACACATTTGGAGCACTATGTCCAATTCTGGGCTTCCCAGTACAAGAGAGACATGGGCCAACTGGAGTGAGGCCAGTGAAGGACCACAAAGATGTTTAAGGGACTGGAGCATCGCTCACACGAGGAGAGGCTGAGAGCGCTGGGGCTGTTTAGCCTGGAGAAGAGAAGGCTCAGGGGGATCTTATCAATGTTTATAAATAATGGGAGAGTATAAATGGGACAGGGCCAGTGATGCCAAGTGACAGGATGACAGGACAACAAGACATGTACAAGAAAACACTTCAGTGTGAGGGTGGCCGAACACTGGAACAGGTTGCCCAGAGAGCTTGTAGAGTTTTCATCCTCAGAGACATTCAAAATCTGACTGGACAGTCCTGGGCAACCTGCTCTAGCTGACCTTGCTTGAGCAGGGGGGTTGTACAAGGCGATCTCCAGAGGTCCCTTCCAAACCCAGTTATTCTGTGATTCACAACAACCAGCCACTGCACTAGTATCTGAATCTTACACACCATTTCTTTCTGCTCACAGTGCCAGCAAACTGTAAGAGTGAACTTTACAATATCATTTCTTGGAACAGCTCAAGATACAAGTAGGTCTGGAACGTCATAAAGACTTGGAAGGATGTTATTAATGCCTAGGAAGGGGCCCTGGGCAATGAGAGGCTGTGTGATAGACTCAATGAATCCACAGATATTCAGAGAATCAGTTGCTGGTGGGGAGTAGACTGAGCTAATTCTCTGAAAAGAGCTTACAGACGACTATGCAGGAACCATAAGTGCAGATTTTTCCCATCCCATATAACATTTCAGCAGTAAAGTTCCAATAGTAAATGCTAATTGAGAGGTACTTAATAATTTAATAAATACTAAGTAATAATTTAATAGCTTACTTTGTTTATAAATATCTGTATGCAATACACTATTTTAATACCACAAACATTATCCATTTTCTTGTTAGTGCTGTTCTTTAGGAGAGAACTCAACGTAGCAGCTACGCTGTACTGTAGTATCTGCTATTGAAGTAACACTAGAAGTTGCAACCTTATGGGTTCACCTTAAAAAGAAACCACACATATTGATTCTGAGTATAAATATTGTCATGTAGCATAATTCTATTGATTTACCTTTTAAAACTCTTGCCAAAATAAATTTGGCAATTTAAGTTTTTCAAAAATTGAGCAAGATGCCTTATTAGCCACATTTGTTTTTATCTGAAAAAAACCTCCAGATTCCTCACATTCTACAGTAGCTGTTTCTGTATTAGACTGCCAGTACCTCAAGGCAGAGATTGCTTTATGTTACACACATGTAACACAGTACACATACTTAGCCCTCAGATAATATTAATAGTAAAATAATAACAGGAACAGAAAACCTTAACATGAGCTCAGCAAAACAGTCTGGAAGAAGAAAAAACAGCATATTAATCAGATACAAAACAAATTCAGTTCTGTAGGGGTCTAGATTTGGGCTTAGAGTTGAGTTAAATTTTCTCCTGGTCCTATACCAACCCTATAGAATGTGGTGTTGAAGGGCATTACCCTTCCCTCTGTGAATGAGACATTAATATTAGGTATTGTAGCAAAGATCCTGCAGAAATGGGTCACAGTCCTGAATGGCTTTTTCAAATGCTCTTTCACATACTGAGTAGATCTGTTTTTCCTCATACTTTGAGGCATGGGAAAGGACGGGATATGCTTATGCTCAGTGAGTTGGCCCTATCCCCAGCTATGCAGAGCTAGCATGAAGCACTTCCCTATAGAGCCGCGAGGGTGAAAGGCTTCTGTCTGCTTTCTCTCTAGCCCCTAGAAGTCGGCACAGTAAACTGAGGATACCCTTCCAGATGGGTTTTATGCATGTAGAAGCTAGGCAATTAGGGAATTGGCCAATAAGAGTGTATACTAGAAAGCACAGATGCTTTTGGTGGAATGAAGTGCTTGATACACCTCTTAGAAATGTACTTGTGGAAAGGCCTATGTTTGGCATGGTTAGGAAATACTACTGCTGGGTGTCAGAGAGTAGAGAAGGGCTAACGATAAATTGCCACACTGTGAAAAAAAGTTGAGTCCCACAGGGACTGTGGATAAAACCTCTTTATCTGCAAGTCTCTATCCAGACGGTAGAGGGCTGCAAAATTGCTCCAGCATGAGGAAGGTTAAGTGCAAGAGAAGGCAAGACTAAACCTGTGCATGAGCCGAAGGCAGAGATTTAGAGCTGCCTGTGTGGAGAAGCTAGGCATAGAGCCAGGCTAGGAAACAGCCCGTTTCTGATAAGCAGGGCAGCATTAGTCAAGGTAGGCAGATATTTGGTGGCAATCTGCAGACAAATGGGCAATGTGGACAGGCTCCGAAGCACATCAAGCAAGGGACTGAACCTTGGCTCCTTGCAGAGGAGGTGTGGCTTGGCCGCATGCCCTCAGCACTGGCCAAATACACGGAAAAAACAGGGCCATCTTCAAACCTAGGCTGATTCTCTCTTAGGGCCTCAGGTAGGTTTGGCTGTAGTTTGTGACAGAGAGCACTCCCCACTGAAGATGGCTGCAATGCTCGCACCCGGGTCCTTGTTGCATGCAGCATCCCTCGTGACCGCGCTGGGTGCAGCAGTTTGCTGTGCCCCCGCCACCTCTGGGGCGCTCGGCTTTTGGAGTGCCGGAAACATCACACCCAGCTCCAAAGCACATGCCCACCTGTGAGAAATTTATTAGAGAAATAAATTGCCCCCGGAAGCCTGTATGATTTCAGGCCTCATACACTGAAGCATCAAGTCACAGAATAGCCTTACTAATAGCTTATTGTGAGGGAGATTCGGGGCTTTTTGGTTTATTTTCCTTAGAGACACCAAGTGTCTTGAGAGAGGTAATATACTTTATCAGGCCACACGAGAAAGCTGGAAAAAGCAGCTACATTTTCCAGACCACAGGACCTACATGAGGTCATTTAATGTTTTGATCCTTTGAACACCACCACTCTTGGCTCCGTTCGGGTACTGCATCTTTCCAAGGGCTGCTAATTGATTTGGCTCTGCACAAGATGAATAAATAGTAAGACAACTAAAAATTTATTTTTGAATAGAATGCTGTATTTGTGAGAAATGAGTAATATACCTCTTTTTCCACAAATTTCTATAGCAGGTTCTAATTAAATAGGGCACACAAACGATAGGTAGGTTGCCTTATTCAGAAACAAGTAGTTCATCCAAGCAACAAATTTGTGGTACGGCAGTTTGGCATTTACCTCTAGCCTAGAAATTTGTACCAATTATCTTACCATTAGCGGAACATGGTACATCACAGATTGCATACTTCAGGCATATAATTTCAAGGGCAGGAAAGGCATATCAAAAACATCCTTTTCTAATTCTGTAGATGAGGGTTTGTTTACACAGTCTTATACCATTTCAGATGAACAGAGGCAAGATCAGTAGAAAAAAATCGCTTTCCTATAGATAAGGTGTGCCTCAGCAGGCCTATTTCTTAAGGCTTATATTAATGCCAATACAAGTTTTAAGGGATTACCCATAGGATACTCTTAAAAATAAGATGTCACATTTCAATGAATTTAACCCAAGGCACAAATTTTTAAGTGCAGACTGTAAATATTAAACAAATTTGTCTACTCCCTTGTAGCTGCTGCTTATTGTTTGAGAAATATTTCAACTTAAAAACTAAAAACTGTGAAAATTTTGGCATGTGCCAAAAGAATTTTAGAATTTTGACATAAACTGTGATCTAATTAAACAATAAGACCTGACAAAACAGTCACCACTGTCTGATAATGACCTCCTGGGGCAGTTAAACATACCAAAGCAAAGCAGAACAGACTGAGAAGGTTAGCAGCAGCACGAAGAAACCTTTTACAAAAAGTCTAATCATTGTTATAGCTCTCACTTTCTTTTTTTATTTTTCTTCTATTTAAAAAATAAAATGAAACACGCATATAGAATTATAGAAAAGACATTGTTCTGAATTATTTGCAAGGACAAAAACCCCTAAAATATAACTGTATGGTCTGATAAATAGTCCCAGTCTGGCTGGCACATTACATTGCAAATTTCATTAAAGCATAATCATTGTTCTCATCCAGGATAATGGATACCAACATACTGGGGATAAAAAGAATGTGATGGAAAGAGACTGTAAAAGGTATTTATATTACCCCAGCATATATATCCTCCTAATATGGAGACCATAATATCTGCATCCCTGCATCCTCTGTAAGATGTAAGCAAAGGTTCAAGCTCACAGTGTGGATTGAGTTTCGCTATATGGGTTGCTCTGAGAAGAGTTATTCACATGCAATTGAAAGCACCTAATTTTTGTGAGTTAAGCTATGCCAATATAGTAATTCAAAGTGATGGGTACTTTCATAGGTTAGTCCAGAGCTCTTAAGAGGTATACTTAAAATACTTTCATGGTATAAAAAAAATACTTTCATGGGCATCTTCCTTTTTATCCAAACAAAACTAGAGCAGTTTTTGAGGTACCAAATTAATCTGGGGGGATGTTTATATTACTTCTTGTTTATAATGCTGTTAAGCAACTGGAAACAAGGCACAGCCAGCTCCTCATGACTAAGTGTCTCTCGCTATGGAGCAGCAGTGGGGCCTTTGCTCTTTGTTGGTTCTTTGAAAGACCACAAGTTGAGAAAAAATTCTACATACAACATACTCAGAGGAACCTCAACAAATTAATCTACAAACCTAGCTTCTGAAGTCAATTAAAGGATTACACATAACACCAAAAAGTACGTCCCTGCAGAAAAGTAGGGACCATATTCTAGTATAAAGTCTCTTTCCAATTTGGAGAAAAAATCCGCATAAATAAATCTATGTGCATACATTGAAACTGCATGTAACTTGCTGCTCTGTAATATCCCAGCAGCATTGCAATTATTACAGTAATCTTATTACATTTAGTCCCTCTAAGGATTGGTGTCCATGGGTACCAGAAAATGAATCCCAATATGCTATTATTTTTTTTGCTAATTAAGAATATCAGAGTACATGATACGCAAAAAATGATCCTGTTTTCTTTGTCTTTGTAAAAAGGACTCATTCACCCTTCTTGTCCTCCAAAACATTTTGGTTTTTAGTTTTTAAGCAGTTAATGCTGTCTTTACCTGCCAACTTCCACTGGGATTTCTGCATGGTTTAGTCTAATTACTCTTGATGCTGGACCTCTCATGGTATGAACTACTTCGAAGGACAGAACTAGAAAAGGGATTGCTTTTTCTAAAAAGCGCAATATCAAGGAGACAAGATAGCAATATTGCTAAAGCCTCTAGTTGAAAAGTTCGCCAATGAACAGAATCAAAGTAATCAGATTTTTACATTACAAGAACTAGTAAAATCGTGGTTCACAGCTATGATTTCCTAATGAGGCACCAGTACCTGTAAATGAATATCATTTCCTGCCTCAAGGCTCCCCTGTGTCTTAAGTACAGTGCCCATTTATCCATCAGCATTGACCAGATACTGTTGGATTATGAACTGCTTTTTGGAAGCGACATAAAGCAGGTCCATTTTTAAGGTTTTATGCAGCATGTAGTTTATTATAATTTTTCTGGTCAAAGGAATTTTTCCATAAATATTCCAATATATCCCAATCAAAACATAGTTTTGGTTCCTGAAGCAAACTTTTTTTCCTGATCAACAATTGGTGCTTTATTATTAATCCAAACAAATATATATATTAAAGCAATATTATGATGTTTTGATTATAAGAAGCAGACTGGCAGTCAGTCAGTCAGCAGTACTGACCAGAGGGTACTGGTGAGTGCATTTGTGTGACTAAAAGCCACCTAAGTAAATGTAACTTTAAGCTAAAATTCCAGAACAAATTCAGACCAAATTTATCCAGCTTCTAAGAGCATATGCCAAGGCCCAGTGCCCTGTTAAGTGGTGGCAGCAGAGGAATGAAAGAGCACCACAACCGACCAAAATGTGTGCTAGACAGCAAAGGAGTGAGTGGCCACAGCAATAGAGGAATGCACTGATTCAGCAGCCGCTAACAGCAAGGCTCATATGAAATCCAAACCACAAATTAAATTAATCTCCTTCCATCATCAGAAAACACCAAAGGAAGGCAGAGTCAATCCCCTTAAGGTGCAATGAGCCATGCTGAAACAAGAAAGTGTTATTTATATCTTCCAGACCCAGCACTGGTGAATTTGGCCCTTCATCTATAAATTACCCATTTATGCCTTTAATAGGTATTTCAGGGCCAATGATTTGTAAGACAAAAAAGAGGTTTGAGACTCATGCAATAGCTCAGTGCAGTTATGTGTTAACCAATAGCTTCAGCCTTTGCCCTAAATTTTCTGGGCCAAATTATAGCATTAATCAGATTGTAGTTAATAGAGTTGCAGGGTTCTATTTGAAGGCAGAAGTTAGTTCTCTCTTTTGTGGGTTTCAGTGCCTCCAGTAGCACAATATGTTCCCAAGCAATATTTCAATGTACTTGTCAAAATCTGTGAGCTTCTGGAAAGAAAATATATTTGGGGCCGTCTTGTAGTTTATTATATCCCAGCATTTGAGGTGTTAACTTGTATCATTGGTCTGAGTGGAGTTCTTGCAAACAACAGCATTTTTAAATGATCAAATAAAGATAATAAAAAGCTTTCTTAGGTTTTAAACCATTCTTAAGCATTCATTTTTGGGCATTTTGTAAATGTAAAAATAACTGGATTAAAAAAAATCAAGGTCTTGCAATTATATGGGTAAATACATCTTAAAGCGCAGGTTCTCTGTCCAAGTAACAACTCCTAATAAACGTGGATTTACAATAAAACTAATGACAGACGTTAACCACAGAGGTGTCAGTAGGCGCCACTGTAATTATTACTGTGATCTGCTTATTGACAGCTGTAACAAATTCTAGCAGACGGAAGCTGGGATCTTAAAGGCAGCAACTGGACTATATTTAAGTACTATTAGCTACTAATATTAGTAAGAAGTGTCAGGCTGGCCTTACTTCAAAACATAAGGAAGATGTCCCCAAAAGGAACCCTTTTTTTAGCCCATTCTTTTTCCTTTTCTCTTGAAAGAGTTTAACAGGCTCCAACTACTTGCTGTGCAGCAGTCGCGGGGGTGCTAGCAGGGCGGCAGCCTGCCCTGCAGTAGGGCACGCGCAGCGACCAGCCTGCCCACAAGGCTCCACCGCGGAAAGCAGGGTGTGAACTTACAGCGCATCAGCTGCTCTCTGGTAATTGCCTGCGTGCCGGCTTTCATCCTGTGGTTCCTGCAAGGTTGCTTATCTTCCTTTCATAGAGGGGTAAGCTACCTTGAATTATCTGATTAGCTGAGGGGGAAGCGTGCAGATGGGCCATTACTCTGGAGCAGCTGACGCGCAGTGAGTTCGCACCTCCCTTGCCCGCGGTTCGGTGCTCGCGTGCCCCCAGCTCTTCCCACCTCCAGCCGCCAGACTCCAGTGGGGCGGAGGGACTTGGGATTTACATGGTTGGAGCGGCGTGCAAACTTGAGCCGTTACTCTTCATCACATAGGGCCACACTGTATCATCAATTTTTAAGTCTAAGTCCCAACTGAAATCAGTTAAGAGATCAGCCTAAAAAATCAATGACACAATATGGCCCAGAGATAGCAGCAATCCGTCCTGTAGACCTCAGATCTTTGCTTTTAAATCTCCTCTCTTGGACAGACCTGAGCTGTTTTGTTTTGCTCCTACTATATCTGTGTTAAAATCAGAGGTGGGCCCTGAGTAAAACATGGCCTCTGAATTCCAGTCACCTGGATATGTTTGAAATTTGAACTTGGCCCCCGACTATGATTTTGTACACGGCCCTAACATTACACACGGGGCCAGACCCTGCACTTGCTGATCTTGAGAGCTGGGCAATGCAAATTCTCCACTCCTAATGATGGCAGAAAGCAACTGAAGATCAGCAAATTTCAGGAGATTTTCACTACTTTGCAAGATCAAGTACTTATCACTATGGGATAAACAGGGTGGGATGAGATATTACACCTCTTAAAACAGAGGAGGTCTCACTCTCAGCTTCTACCTCGGGCCCTCCCAGATCTCCAGATCACACCTGAATGCCAAGGGTTCGGCTCTGCATCTGTCCCTCTAACTGGAAAGGAGAACGTCTCATCAATAGCAGGCTCTGTGAGTGTATTTTCATGAAAAAAAAGACACAGTTATCTTTCAGCAGTGCAAAGGGTTTATGGGTTAATCCTGTTCAGCTCCCCGTGCGCACAGAAGAAGCCGGTATGTGAATGTGTCTCTTTTCAACACGATCAAGCCAGCTGACAGGTGGAAGCTCACAAATGCAAGGAAAAGCACCAGGGCAGTTCAAGCTTTCTTAAACTAAGTGCATTTGGTGAGTTTTCAAAATAGCAATACATTCTGAAGACAGAAATGCCACTGTCAAGGCTGGCTATAACTTCTGTGAGGTGAGTAAGATTAAAAAGATTTTTGGCATTCCTGTCGCAGGGACCCCACCCCACCAGCATACCACAGCAACCTCCACCTGTCGGAGGGGGAGGCAGGCTGGCTGTGCCTGTGCATGTATGTGTGCATGTGCCCACGTGTGGTTTCTAAGCCAAAGTGGATTTACAATCCCATGGCTAAATTCTGCCCTGCTTTACATCCGCTTTAATCCCCGCGAAGTTGGTGGGAGAGCAGGCGTATAAAGCAGCGGAGGGCTGGCCTCCGGGCCCTGTGATTCCATTCAATAAACACACTGAGGCACTTGAGCTGAATGAATGCCTTTCCCCCCTCCCTTTAAACCTGATATTTTAGATATTAAGAGAAAATAATTACATCCTCCTCTTGGGAGGTTTATTTCAAATCTGTGCTAGGGCCCCACTGTGGCCAGTGCTTACATTTTTCAAAATTGATTTTAGGCAGTATAAATAGGCTGAAGCTGCAAGTGACATTTCCTCACACTAACGGTGACACCGTACTGCGGAAGCGTGTCCTAGTGCAACACATGCTTTTGTTTGCTGGCATTGCTTGTTAGTTAACCTGTTTGTCCTCTACCAGCAACTGATATCTTCACCACGTGAACAAACACCTGGCTGCTGACAATTAGAAGAGGGCCTCAGATTAACATTGTAGTATAGAGGCTCATGATTAAAAACGATTGCGCTCCTATGACTTATCAAGTTACTACTTGTCAGCTGAACAACAGAAGCAGATCATGTGTGTGCACTTGGCTAGTCCTAAAAGTAAGAGCAAAATACATTAACTTAAATCACCTTCCTCATATTGTTGGCTCCTCTGGACTTGTATGCGCACATGCTCTCCAATGAGCAGCAAATCAAATCAATTTGCCTCCTATTTCATTAAAAAACATGTTCTTTGTTATTCTTTATTAAGGTGAGGGAAGAGCATTTTAAATCTTAAGTTTACTTAATGATTCCTCCTCCTCCTGACTCTATATGTTCCTGGACAGCTAATTTGGGGAAAAGATAACATGTCTCTCAAAAAATAGGCCTTGGAATACTAGAGCTTATGCTAATTTAAAAGTAAGAATCAATGTAAGTCTTTATTTCTAGGTTGGTAGTCTAAGCCCATAAACATAGGGTAAAAGGCATATATATGTGACTAAAAACTTATTTAGTAACCTTTAATGACTGAGGTGTGTGGATCAAAGGTATTCAGCACGTTGTAACTTCTGGAGGTAAATACTCCAAGTTATAATATTTATGCTTAATATTTGCACAGACTCTTTTCTGCAGCTAGCCACAGGGACTGCATCATCCTTCCAACTTCCACCTTTCTTCCTGTTTCTGTATATGTATTTTTAAACCCAGGATATTAGGAGGAGGTGGCAAAATGCTTATTATGATTTATTGAAATTCTTGACTTCTGAAAGCAAATAGCTGCCATCCCAGCTGAGCACCACAACCAACTAATAGTTTACCTATCAACTTCTGAAGATGAGAGGCACTGATGAAACAGTAAAGAGTGTTTCATCATTCCACAGCTTGAAGGCTAAGACCAATAAAAATTTCTTAACTAACCTGGCAAAATCTGCAGAACTCTGCAAGGAATTCCAATGTTAGTGGACTTCTTACTTTCACCACATGCAGAACTGGCTCAGTACTTCAATTAAAATATAATCTTAAAAGAAAATCCCCAAAGGCCAATTTCAGTAGAAAAACACTTCCATAGATTTTTATTGGCTCTAGACACGGCCACTGATACTCCTAGCCATGTCTTGATATGATTTTGGTCTGAACAAGTCTGAATGCTTTAAATCCCTAAGCTTAAAACTCCTTCCTATGAGCTGAATTTAAAACACATTGGTGTGACTGTTATGCACACATACACACATCAGTGAAAACAGCAGCGACCGCCCTTTGCTAAAACATTTGTCTATTGATTTTGTTACAGTATTAGTTACAACCATATCTTGAGTCTATGCTGTAAATCTGTTGCTGTTTAAATGCTTAAATGATAGTATAAAACACAGATCATATTGATGTTGTGGGTAAATGACGTTTTAGCTCAGTGAGTTGCTGGAACAACGCTTAGCCAACTCTCCAAATTACTGTACTTCCTAGAAATCTTTGTACTTCTGGAATGTAGGCAGAGTTTCAGCCTCTGATTTTCTAATGTTACAGTAGCCACTTAGCAAGAACTCCTCACTTCCACAGTAAGCCCTTTCCCTGAGTATTTCAGTTTGTTCACTATATTGCATTAACACACGTGCACGCACACACAGGCACACACATGTTTCATTGTTTATTTATAAAGCAAGGGCAAGTATATGATAATATTCTATCAAAAAGAATCCAGGCCACAGCAGCAGTAAAGCATTTAGCCTGAAAATCTTCCATCTCCAAGTGACGTTGCTTTGTTCATTACACTGACCTACATGAGCCATTATTGCCATTTGGCTCTGAATTATTAAAAATCAGTAGAAAGATTTAGCACACCTCCAACTCCAGGCTTTTCTATCCTCCAAGATAAAAACAGTTTACTCTTTCTACTAGTTAGAAAACATCTGTGAGCACGCCAGCACTCAGCTTCTAGTGATAACCTTGTTAGTGCTCCATGTAACTGCATGTAACCACTCAGCATGATAACCTTTTGCATTTCTCTTTATGAATAATTTTGTTATACCTCATCCATTTTTGTGTGCTCTTTATTACAGCACGCGACTACATTTATTAGAGTCCCCGCCAGAGAATTCTTCTTCTTGTTATCCTTAATGGTGCCATGTTCTGCCCTCTCTGGACTGTAAGCCTGGCACTTTCCAAAGCATGTTCATTAGTTTAGAACCTTTATGTTTTAAAATTCCTGCAAAGAATTTTATGCGTAGCAAAATGCTTAACTAAATATTCGACACACATACAAGAAGCATGTTAAACACAAAATGAAGAATTTCAGAGGCGTGTGGGTTGGAAATGGAGTTGCCACAGGTGAAAGGTTAACTCTCTGTTTTTCGATATAACATTTTATGTGGGCGCTCTGTGATTTTTCAAACAAAACTTTCATTTTCTTTTGAATGACAAGGGAGAGCAAATCTGGGTCCTATCCACAAAATTTTTTTGGCCTTGTTACCCTTTTATTCACCACATAAACTGGATGATTGAGAAGAGATGAGGAAAAATACTGGACATATTGCTCTGCTTTCACTATGCTGACCAAACCGACCAATTATACAGCTTTAGGGAAAAAGTAATGCAATTTGTAGGGAATTTCCATATTTGAAAATTTGGTTTCATTACAAAATATCATGACCTTCAGGGCATGCTGCAAAGTTTAATGTTCCCAGGCCTTTATAGAGATTTATAGGTGGGAAACAGGATCCAAGCTCTCTCCTTTCTGGTAATAAAGATGATATGCTTTGGGAAATTGAGGTGTCAGGAGAAGTTGTTCTTGAGCAAACTGATAATTATAAAAACAATGAGTCATCAGGCACAGGTGATGACATTACACCAAGAGTTCAGCAGGCTTTACGTATAAATTGGCTAGGCTGCTGGCAAAAGTCAAACTCTTATTAAGAACAGCTACTGTTCCAAAGGAATGGGAATAAGTGAATGTTGTACCTCCACTACAAAAAAAGAGATCTCAGAATGATCTGGGAACAAGAGTCTTGTACCATCCATTATAGGCCTGAACATCTGACTTTGATAAACTGATTCAAGTAACAGGGAAAAGGATCCATGCAAAAAGAAAGTATGTCTCACTAATCTCTAATGATTCTTCATGTGTGTGTCAGTATCACAGTACGTAAGGAGAGCTGCTTGATGCAAGAGACTCAGGTTAGAAAGGGCCTGTGACAAGATTTTCATGAAACGCTACTAAGTTGTCATGAAGCAGGAGGACAAATATTGTTGGGGTCAAAAGCTGTGTAGCAGAAAGAAGGTAAATCATAGGATTCCAGTCAATTTTCTGTATAGCGAAATGTTAACAATGATATGCCTCTTGTTCTGTACTACATCTTGATTATTTCACTGTCTACTAACGCTTTGAAAGGTACAGGAGCAGTGATCTGCAGGGGACACAAAGTTATTTACCTTAGGGCAAAGGAGGACCATGATGATCTTCAGGGACACGAAAAGAAGCTATACGAATGGACAAGAAATTCATTGTTGACAAATGTAAAGTAATGTACCTCAGAAGAAAAAATATGCATCTTTGAAGTCAAGAGCAGGAGTTAAATAGTCCAATAAAATCTGCAACTGCCAGGAAAAAGAAAAGTGTTAGGTAAGGAATGAGATAGTGAATAATTAGATTTTCACAATGGTTTGAAAAGACTAAGATTATTCACCCTAGATGGGAGATGAATAAGAGAGGGACGTGATGGAAGCACATTAATAAATGGCACAAAGAAGGTAAATCATGTTTTTTCTGTCTCATGATCAAGAATAAAAAAAAGTTCAATGAAGTTAAAAGCTGAGGAATTCAAAAAATTTCATACCATTTATTGCTACCAGAAGTAACCGAGACAAAGAACTTTTCAAGATACAAAATGGACATAACTTTTATAGAGAGAAAAAAAATAGCCATATATCAGAACTAATTTTTGAAAATACTGTTGAAAGAATAGTAAATTTCCCCCTTCCAAATTTAAACAAGCCTCAGAATATTATGTATCATCAAGACATTGAATACTGCAGGGGAGAGAAGTCATCCCACATCTTCCTAACATAGGACAAATGTAGGCACTTGTTATCTCAAGCATCTGCCATGGGTCACTGTCAGAGACAGATCTAAGGTCCTTTTCATAGTGCAGACAGCTCCATTGCTGTGTTTTGAATGTGTTTATTTCAATTTGCCAAGCAGGCAGTTCAACACAGCAGAATCAGTAACCAGCTAATTGTGGTGAAAGTTAACTATCTGCTGTCACTAAATAATGATATATTCACAATGTTCACAATGAGGAAGGCGATTATTTTGCTAGTGAACTATAATTCAGACCCTCCTTCTTTGCACAGTTTTGGCAGTGAGAAACAGCCCATTCTTCTACATATTGGAAATGCTGATATCTAGACCAATCATGAAGACTCTGCTTCTCACACACTTGAAGGCTTACCTAGCTATATCATACTCATTGCACTACCGACTTGACTTGATCTGGTATCAAAGGTGATAGTCATTTTAGGACATCAACTACAAGAATATAAAACTGAGTTCCAAAATATTTTGAAACATACTTTTCACTGTAAATTCCAAAATAGTATTTTTTGATATTCCTAACAGAAAAATAGCTGCCAAAATACCAATCTTTTCTATAAAACTACTGTAAAAATTCCACATGTTATAATGTCAAGTTTTGCAAAGGAGAATGCAAAAATCTGCTGCAGTCAAGGTGGAGAGGGCATCCGGACCTTTCATGTGCTCTTGAGTCTTGCGCCTTATTAAAAAAGAATAAGTCTACAGCTTGTATCATTTCAAATGAAAAGAATTACAATATAAAATAAATCAAACAAATGCAAAAAGATCTACTTGGGTTTGCAAAGAGCCTGAAAAAATAACTCTAAAATACTAACTGCCCTCTTCATCTCAAAATTGGCTCAAAATGGGCTAGCAGCAATAATGATGTTTTAAGTGTTAGCATTGGCAACTAGCTCACTAGAGTATACAGCAAAGGTGAGGAGGATTACTAACAAAAATCTACTGAGAATTTCCCAGACTGCAACATGCCTCCATGGGAGGGTATGTGTGAAAGGCTGGCTGTACCAGATACAGGAGGTTAAGACAGATACATCTTAATCAGCACACTGGGGCTGGGTTGCAGGGACTCAATCTTTGAATAGCTCGTGAAATGCCATTGTAAGAGCAAGTCAAAGTACATTTCCACAGCAGCTTGCAATTAGACAAGGTATGCACTATTCAACACTACAAACAAGTTTCAATAATACAAGTACATTTCATGATCCAGTGCGATAGCAGTCACAAAGTATGCAAAGCTACCATTTTTATGAACATGTAAGAAAGGATTATAATGAATTTAGGCAAAATTAATAAAGAAGATACTTAAAACACTGCTGTCCTCATAGAGCAAAGCCTAGCTTTCAAGTAAAAGTTTAAACAAAGATTAGAGTGGGTCATCTAAGAAGGAAAAACTGGTGTATCCCTATCGGTAAAAAAACATGCAAACTGGAAGAGTCTTTCAAGAACATCACACTGCTAGTAAAAGATTATCTATGGAAGGTTTAGAGATTACTTACATATGTCCCTGCTACAATGAAAATCTGATGGCTCAGCTCCTGCTTTAGTCTTTATTCGGACTGATCAAACTAATTTTTAAACAATTTTGCTGCACAAACTTTCGGCTACACTAAATCTTCTATGAGAGGGACACAGGCACCTACCTATATGTCTTGGAGTGGGAAAGCTTACCAACTCATTGTGACGTATTTTTCTAAAGCACTGAGACGTCCTTGGGCAAAAGGCTCTTTCTGTGCACTTGGTATAACTATATATTAATGGCAATAAAACACCTGTTTGGGTATAAGGATTTTTCCTGTTTGTAGCTTTAAGCGTGAGAACTGCAGGGCTGAGCAACTGCTGCCTTCAAAATTCCAAGGGGGAGGGGGGTGCACTTTTTCTCTATGGTGTCAACAGCTGGTACACATTAATACACTATAAAAACATTCATTCATAACTTTTAAATACGTAAGTTGAGGTACAAATTGAAGGTTTTTTTAAAAGTACAGGAATCTATCCCATTCAGAAATGCCCTGTTCCAAGATTGCATTGGGACTCAGAAGGCACACCAGCCACCATCTTCGCAAGGCAATCAGCCTACCCGCTATCCCCAGTGCTCTGTGAGTGGCTCAGGTACTTCTGGCAAAATATGGGAAGCATCTGAGAACACAGGGGAATAATGAACAGTGACTGGCTGCTTATGAGATGTATTAATAGCTTGGCTTGGAGGAGCGGTAGCAGATGACTTCATTTAACAACATGGTTACAGTGACTCATTGCCAGGAATGGAAGGAGGCGACCAGGCTGCTTGGTCGACTTTCCGCTCTGCCGTCCCTTACCTTTCCATTGCCTTGTTGCCTCTGCCATCCCAGGGCACGTGCAACGGTTGCACCCAAACACTTGTTTTGCTGCCCTTTCCCCAGCATATCAAGAGGAAAAGTCAGTCTTTCCTCTTGGCCAGGATTCTTGACCTGAGCCATCACAGGACAGGGGAGATGAGACGGTGGTGTGGACCAATCCCTTTTAAAGTTTTGATTTGCTTTGTCCATGATACTTTGCTTTGCTGCCACAGGCAAGAGCTGACAGATGAGAGAGGGAAGAAACCATATCCCAAAGCAAATGGATCTATCCGTTGGCCTCTCAGGAGGAGTTGGCTGTATATCCTGGAATGCCTAATGTTCAGAAAATTTATCTTGGTAAAGGCTCAGGAAAATGTATGTTTTTATTTTACCCAAAGTAAAAATATTGGTCAATGTGAAATTAAAAAGTGAAAATAATACTCCCCCTTGTAAAAAATTCCAACCTCCTACACTCACTGTATCTCATAGACTTCTAAAACAAATAACATGCATTTTATGTGTTTTTTTCTACTAACATTTTATTGGCATTTATAATGTAGTACAGAAGAGACTTTTAAGAGGGAAAAAGGCAAGTTACAATAACATACCAAAGCGTTTAGAAAAGGCTGTGATTGCAGAGGATACAGATCATGCTACTTTCCTTTCTCTTTCATGGTAAGAAACAGAAAACACCAGGTGAGTAATGCAAATCTTTTCTGTTGCCCCTGGGGCTGTTTGGTGCTAACTCCTGAAGGCACATATTGCCACAGAAGGAACACATTTCAGAATATCACCTTTTCACATCTCCTATTCTGATTCCAGCAAAAGAATTAGGTCTACAGATCTGTAGAACATGTATCTACAGATCACTATTAAAACAATGGGTAGCAAACAATCCAAAAAAATCCCCAAACATAGGAGGCTAATAAGTGCATATGCAGGAGAGAGGAGAACAGCCCCGGTAGTAGCCTCGTAACTAAATGGAGTTCTCAGCACTTCATTCTCTTAATTGCTCATTGAGCCAGGTGCTTGCTGGTAACTACACTGTTTGGAAAGGTGAAGTTTCTACTCAAGTTTTTTATATTTCTGCTCAGGTATCCAAGACATATTTGAGACCTGCAAACACAATTGCTCATGGCACTTGTTGAATATGGCAGCTTTTATACCCAGAGTGCATGACTGATTTTAGCCAGGTAATCATTATAGAATTCCTGCAAGTTAGCTGTAAAGATTCCAGGAGAGGATTGGATAGTCTGTTCTTTGGATTTTACAATTACTGACTCCAGAAAACCTTTATAGCTGCCAGTGCCATCCACTGCCGTCCTGTTCTAGAGAATTTAAGCAAGATCTCCTCCCCCCAGCCTTTAGGACAGGGGACTTGAAACAAGAGGTGTGGTGTTTTATTTCAAATCTAGTAGTTGTCCCTATGGTCAACTCATCTTTAGAGGGATACCTGGTCATCTGGAGTCAGACTAAACATGGAACTGGGCACATTGCTGCCTTTGCAACACCAGGTACAGAAAATGCCTTCATCAAGCAAGCTGAAAGACTCCACTGTCCCTCTACCACCCAGGCTGGGGTGTGACAGGACCAGGCACTCCACCAGAGGTCTGGCTGAATCCTGTTTCTGCCATGTTGCCAATAACACATGTGAATCTGGTGGTTTTTTTCACAAGTTCCACAGGGTTTGGGGAGTTTTGAAAGACACAGCACAACTCTCATCAGAGCTTCTTTTCACCACTCTCTCTTAACAGTGCAGAAGTCCTCAGTTCACTATAAACACAACAGCTCAACGCTATTTCAAAGTGGCAGAATGAAACTGCACACGTCCAACAACCTAGCACTCATCTGACACTAAAGGAGATACACAATGAACAACTGTTTTCCTTCTGAGGGTTCCAGTGTAAGAGACTATAAACATTGCTTAGTTCAAGTTGTTTCAGTAAATACAGGGTACTGAAGTAAGTTTAGCTTCAATTAGTTATATTAACACCCGCAGCTCTCAATCAAGCATGTCTCCACCATATTGCCATTAAATATATTTTATGTTTGTATATTGTTTAGCCAGAAGTTCTTTCACAGACTTGCTTTTTTAAGAACCGTGGTCAAAGGTAAAGACTTCAATGTAATAAAGGCCTGCAATCCAATAATAATAATATGTTAATTCCAATACCA
>NC_089985.1:24196082-24246082 GCF_036417845.1 Apteryx mantelli | reverse complement strand
ATGTGTAAATGCTTTAGAGCGATCATCTGCTCGCAGCGACACTTCCCCGAGCGGCGGCGGCGAGATCCCCGACGACAGTGGCCGAGGCGGCGCCCCCGCCGCGGTCTCCCCGCACACTCTTGGGGCCCAGCCGGCCCCGATGCCGGCTCCGGCCCCCCTCGCCCCCACCCAGCGGCTGAAGGGCTCTCGCTGTCTCCTTTTTTTTTTTTTTTTTTTTTTTTTTAAACCAATCACGCTATGTTCTGATTTTCCGGCCAATTTTAAGTAGCTGATGTTTTGTTTGGCTGCTGTTTTATTTGCTGCCAAAAAGAATTTGATGCAGAAACCATTTAAGCATGTATACAACCCATGGAGGGATTCTTGACCTCATTATACTGCAATAAAGAAGAAATCCAGTTTGTTAAATATCACCGAACTGCATGCGTTTCACATCAGATCATAAGAGTTATGCTTCAAAAGATTCTTCCAGAAAGTGCTTAGGAAGACGGAATGGGTTAACTTTGCTTGCCAGAAGGTGTTCTGACAAACACAGGAAAAGAGGGAGAGATGCAGCCCCCTTTAAGAGCAGAGCAACTGAAGAAAAAAGAGATTTATGCTTTTAATTAATGGCAATTAAACCATGCCTGTTGGCTTGGCCTATGGCAATTGTTCCCTGCAAAAAGGAGGCCGAGCTGGTGACAAGCATTTGAATCCGCTAAGTTCTGTCAAGGGAGCTGACTCTGCAGGCATCAAAACCAAACTAAATCAATAAAAGAATTAAACTTTTATAAATTGCATTTTGACAAGTATCAGATACCGTTAAGCTTTGATATTATGAATTCCTCGGAGGAGATGCAAACAAGAAGGGCCGCAGTTAGAGATCCAAACAATCAAAGAGGCTTGTTAACATGCGCTGTCAAATGCATCAGTGCTATTAATTACTACAAATTAATGTGACTCTCTCTTCCTCTGGTGATTGGAATAATAATCAGCTGGATTCATGGAATGAGCACAGAGAACATATGCAACCCTGCCAAAAATAATAAGTTAAGAAACCAGTAGACATTTGCAATCTTTATGCTTACAGGCTTGATAATTTGCTTGTTGCTAGTGTGTCCCACTTTACCCCATCCTTCTGATTGCTGGGAACCGTCTCATCTGCATCCCAAATGGACACGCTGTCACTCGCTGGCTGCAGCAGCGCTTGTCCTGATGACAAAATCTTTATTCTCCTCAGCAGAGGTGTGAAGGGAGGAGGACGTGGAGGTGAACATCTGAAGCTGGGCTGGCCAGGCAGCTCTCCTGGCCGCAGCAGACCCACGCTGCCCGCAGACCCCGCGCAGCCTCCGCGCCTGCGCCCCACGAGAAAACAGGTGCTGCAACTGAAAACAGGGGGTTTTCCACCCCCCCAGCTTCTCAGGCTACACGGGGAGGGGGGTGAGGGTACTAAAAACATAGCTTTTATCTGGCAAGCTCTGTTCCTGTTTCGGTAGTCCAATGCAGAAAAACCACGCTGTGTTGCCTTATTTACCTCAGTGAAATACTGTGCCCAGCACGAGCATGGAAACAAGCCGGTCCAAAGGCAGCGTAGCACCTTCACAACAGAAAATAAACCATCCTCATGCTTCGATTTTATCCCCTATCCAAACAGCTGCACCCTCACTACTGCTCTAGCTCACAAACAGTCATTTCCAGTTCAAACCACCCCTTACCAGGGACATAGCAGACCTCTGAGCATCTCTCACATGATTCTTATGGTTTTACCACTGTTTCAAAATAAAATGCTATCTTTCTGTACTCCCTGCACTTACAAAAGACCCTTCTAGCCATGGTGGACATTAAAAACATCCTGCATTTTCCCTTAATGTCATGCCAGGAAAAAGACATAGGTTTGAGAGCAGGAGCTTGAGGGAGGGTATTGGAGAAGAGGTTTTCTGGCTTGGTTTGCTGAGTGATCACTCAAAATATACATTCCCTTCACTCAGGCCTAACCCTTTGCCACACCAAATCAGCAGAGTAGTATGTGCCAGCTATAGAAATGTACAGAGTTTGCAAGCACCCTGGTATTGGAGGCTAAGATTATAGGGGAAAAGTTGTCATAAAGCCTAAAGCGCTGCTGGTTTCCACTTCCCTTCTTTCCATTAGCAAGACTAGTGCTTGGGAGGGCATCTTTCCTCCTTTCCACACTACGCGTGACGTGCCCAGAGTGCTGGGTGCTGTAACCCGACTTGCAAAGTGAGCTGAGGCCACCAGCGCAGATGCACATCCAGCTTCAGGAAGCCCCCGATGAAGGCCACCATGCCCCGGGGAGCTCTTCTCCTTCTGCCCTGAGAGCAGGCACCGTGCTGAAGGGCTTGTGCTGTGTTTGAAGCTGGATCCAAAGCCAGAGCAGATGGGGAAGGGAAAGAGGAAAAGCATAACCTTGTCTGATGTCATTTTGTGGTCCTTTGAACTCCGTTGTAAACTGAAGCATATCCCAGCCTTGCCCCACTGCAGCCATCGCAGGGGACCACGGCATTGGGCAGGGTGGGCACGCTTCTTCAGCCCCTGAAATGGAAATCGGGGCGGGGGGAAGGCACAGGTCAGTTACACCAGCTCTGCACCTGTGTGGGACAGCTTCACAGCCTTTTGCACCAGCACAGCAGGGTCAAAGACTTTACCCCCCAAATGCCTCTTCCCCCAAAATACCCAAATCCCACTCC
The DNA here is from genome assembly GCF_036417845.1 of Apteryx mantelli. Lineage (NCBI taxonomy): Eukaryota > Metazoa > Chordata > Aves > Apterygiformes > Apterygidae > Apteryx > Apteryx mantelli. Next base: position 24,243,401 of record NC_089985.1, on the reverse strand, counting down.
ACAGGCCAGGTGGGTCACAAGCAGCATTTGCAATCAAATAAGAGCTGACCAGACCTTGAACGTATCCATTCTGCAGGACCTGCTCTGTAAGATGGGCTGTGTCTCAGACCCGCACTCACGGTGTAGCTATCCATATAGCCACACAGCATGGAAATGCAGCACATCCATCTTCCGAACAGGAACTAAAGGCCAAGCAGAGCCCTTACCTCTCTGTGAAAGAAGATGCTCTGACAGGCATCCTGTAATTCAGTATAGCGGTACTGTGATAGAGCTAAAAGACATTTTCTGAATATGGTGAGATGAATTATCTTGACACCATCTGGTAGCAGTTTTTCATTCCTGACAATATTTAAAACTTAATTTGAGCTCAGGCAGTGATAAACAGGCCTCAGATCTCACCTGGCTTTGGTAACCTCTTGACCTAAGCATATCAAGTAATTTGTCTCAGGCTGTAGATCCCAATATTTTATTGCAATGTCTAATCTAAATAGACTGCTGGACAGTGCCCTTATTTCACCCTGGTAATCCTGGATTGATCTTGTGGAAGCAAGGGGAAAGCAATGAAGTCAATGTCTTACTTTCGGTAAACGCATGATGAAAGTTGAGTCTATGTTTCGATGTGCTCTCACAGCTGGAATCTGCAACAGACTATAACCACTAGGAATTAGCATTCCCAAATACTTCATGGCAGGGGGGACTTGTTATTATAATTACTGTTATTATCACTAGAATGATTAAGATAACTTTTAAATCTGAATTTAAGTTTCCCACTCTAAATGCTACTCGTGATTGCTTCAGCAAGTCTGTACATATCCATGCATGTGAGTGCACATGCCTACAAATTTATGTGGGTACACGTATATACATACACATATATATGCTTGAGTCTGTACATAAATAAATAAACCCTTTAGACAGAACAGCATGACAGCAAAAGCTTTCAGATGAAAACATGGTGTGAAACTGTAGCATGTCTCTTTATGTTCAATGGCAAATGCAAAGGAAATTTATTGCTTAAAATACGTGCAATCATTTTTATCTGATTACCTGTAGATGCTCTATATGGCTCTGTACAAGAGACAGTATATTCTCTGTCTCCTGCCAAGATCCTGGTTTGTCACCAGCACAGCTCCATTCTTTCAAATGTCTTTATAGATTTGAAAGAGCTGCTTAGAATTTGTCACTTATTTTTAACAATATAATTTTCTCTGGAAGGAACATTCTTGCTAAGCTTGACATGTGATATTTAATCACATATTGACCACTCAGTATTATTTTAATGCTTCCTGTCAGCTACAGTACAGCAGGCAGAGTTCAAGCAACACATTTGCCTGGAGTTCAGTATTCATTTAAATTAAATTTGTCAGCTTTCAATTTTTTAAAATGTAATATTTTATTTTTATTAAATGCAAGTTAATAATGCCTTGTCAGGCCAAGGGCATGTTTTGATGTGAACAGCTCGGATGTTAAGTGAAATTGGAGCCATAATGTCCTGTTAATAGAGTCATATAATCATCTTAATGCCAGCATCTCAACCTAACATAAACACAAGCTGGCTTTGTGCTCTGTTATTTCAGAGAGCCTTTTCGGATGTGGAAAAACACCCACCCCTCTCGTGGTGCGCACAAACACACATGCTCGGCCATGAGCACGTGTCCTGAGTGCCCAGAGCCTGTGACACACATGTACCTTACTGACATAGCTCCATATCACTTCGTCACAGGGCATCTCATCTGACCGATGACCCAACAGCCTGGGTCATTTGTGCTGCCCATTCTCACAGTTTCATCTCTTATTTCCATGACGCCATCTATGGCGAATTGATTTTGAGGGGGGGCAATATTTATTCATGCAAGTGTGCACGTATGAGCACAGCATTTCTGTGGGGAAGTGCAGGCACAGCAAGCATGGGCCTCCCTAAATACACGTAATCGCATGTATGTATGTTTGCAAACGTTAAACACACACTGGATATAAAACGTTTGAGTATCACAGCTGTCTGAGAGACTTCACCCGCACACACCCCCGGACGGGGTGCACACCCCAAACAACGGCCGATCCTCAGTGATGCTCCTCTCCACGCACGAGAGCAGTTTTCCCTCTTCCCTTCACAAAGACAAATGTCGTAGGAGCGATCAGCCACCATGCAATGTGGGATAGAGAGATGGATGGAGACCGAGCTAATCTTATAAACACATTTTACAGTGCTGTTGTTTGCAACGCAGCCATGATAAGCAGTGCATCTTTACAGAGCAGTTCCCAAACCAGGGGCACTCCGGGCCCCCACACTGTAACTCTACCTGCTGCCACTGGCAGGCGGCCGCAGGGTTCAGGGCAGCAGTAAGGGCATATTGCGCCTTTCACCTCCTGAGTCACCAGTTTGAGACCGGCCTGGGTCAGCGGTGGGGAGCTTGGCCCCTGCAAGAGCAGCGCGGGGCCGGCAGCGAGGCAGGGGGCTGGACAGCCGTTGCCTCCCGCAAAGGCCGTGCTCCCAACTGCTCTCCAGAGCCACTAAGGCGCTCGCAGAGCGGGACAGCTGGGCACGCGCAGATGGGGCTGGAGTTAAAACAACCCTCTGGGACCAGCACAGAGAGGGCTGGCACTCCCATCCCAGTCCACGCAGCTCCTGCGAGTTACACCATGCACCGGAGCTGATGCTCAAGTCCTCAGCTCTATAACCGATTCCCAGAACTTGCTGCCTCCCAGAAATGCTCGCCAGGGCACTGCCTTACCCCAGGACACCCCTCCTGGTTGGTATGCAGGGTGGATCAAACCAGGACCCGGGTCTGGGGCAAACTGTGTTCCTCGTTACTACTTGTGCACGGGAGAAGCAGCGGGGAAGCGGAGTGCTGCAGGACCCACTGTCCCCAGGGCCCCGCATTCGCACCCCAAGGCTGACAGGAGAAGTCACAAGCCAGCCCAGCGGGAAGGTGGCCCAAGGGAAGGGGTACATGAGCCCGAGGACGTGCTCCAGTGCTAGTCCTATTTTCTCCGTGCCAAAGATTATGCTCACCAATGATAACGATGGCCAAGGATCATATCCTTTCTCCATGCTCTCCTCCTGTGTGCGTCCCAGGGCTTTCCAGGGAGCTGCAGCCTGTCCCAGGGCAAGGACACACCTGGTCAGCTGCACCTCTTCCCAGCCACTCAGCCCAATCCACCACTGAGGAAAGCACTTTCCACCATAGCTTTCCCTGCTAGGGGAAATAAAAAGAAAGAAAGAAATTTAAAAAAAAAAGCACAACCCTCATGTGTTTATTAGCTTCTGTGTTACACTTTGGAGATCAGCAAGATCTTTCTGAGAGAGACATTGCAATGGTGTTTCTAGGCCTTGCCTTCTAGGCTAGCAGAGCACAGCTTTCCGTAGCTCCAACGCCATACGTCTCCTCTCGTCTCTGATGCCCAAGATTTATATCAGTGCAATGCAATTAAAGCTAATGCAGTTACATCATCATAAAACTGGTGTAACAGAAAACCAGCCTGGAGAGGTTCACATCCATTCATATGTTCATTCAGACTGTCCAGACATAATAAGGCTGTCCAGATTCTAATGATCAAAAACGCACATAGCTGGCAATAAGGCATATATATTAATTATAACCATGCTGTTGAAACACGAATGAGTTTACATAAGAATAATTAGAATCACAATTGACCTTTCATAGAAATGTAGGGTTATGCTTAATTCTAGCCATCAGCATTCAAAACATTTGTTTAAATACTATTCCTACTTCCTAACTCATAATTATATGGTTTTTTGAAAAATATTTTACAGCAAACTGGAAAGGACTTGTATCCTGTGAGGCCTAGGAATAGGAAGCTATTCTTTACACCAACGTACTCACACGCTGCTAGTGCACAGGCAAATGGTTTAACATATAAAAAACAAGAGTAAAATATATAAATATATTAAAACAAAATAAGTGAACTACCACAAGGAAAGCAGTTATATTTATCCTTTATCTAAAAGGGATCAATAACATCTAGTCAGGTGAGATTCTTACTCATTTGCTTCTCTAGTTTTCTGTACTAACTGTTTGTTATTTCTTATACTAGCTAGAGAAATTACTTTCTTCATCCAAGCACACATATCCAGAGCAATGTGGCACTGCCACCTTCCACTCTTCCTACCCTCCCGGGCTGGAGCTGTCTCTCCAGGCACCTTGCAAGTCAGCTTTGCTGGAGTCAGGAGGAGGTGGAAGAAAAAAACAGCCAGAAAATATTTCTGTAATAAGAAAATGGGAAAAGTGGGAGAGAGGTCCTCCCTAGTTTAGCTGCTTTTAAAAGCCCCAGATTATTTTCCAACTCCTTCGCCATGCCAGGACGTCTGGCCAGCAAGTGCCAGAGATTTGGTGGGCAAGGTTTGGAGGGGCTGGTTGAAGAGCAGGAGCGTTTCGCATGAGTGGGGACAGCTGGGGCAAGCCCACCATCGCAAACGCGCCTGTGGTTATGTTTTCAATAGGTGGCACTTATGAATAATAATATGCATAATCTATCTTGTGCCCAGGCAGGAGAGAAAACATTAGTGGACAAGCCTGAAGGCATGGCCATCTATTAAAGGTTGCTTGGGAATTCTCAGCAGAGTTCAGGCAAAACTGTGCTGCTAAACATGGCTGGGGGATTTGCATGTTTAAGAAAACAGGACTAATTGAATACCACTCTTCTGGATGAGTGATTTACATTTCTTACAGCTCAAATTACAGAAGGTGAAATACAGTTTTGCCCTTTTATTGTTTATTTGATTGCAAGCTTTCATTGCTAACTTTCCTTTTTATTAAAAACATGCAACACAAAATGTCAAAAAAAGCTCAAATCCCCAGCCAATTATATGCACCTAAATTCTAAACCCTGCAGAAATACATAGCCCTGCTTTGTTCTGTGGCTGTGTGTAGACACCTCAATTTAAACACCCAAGGCTTAGGATCTTAGTAATTAAATACAAAAACAATTAGGAAATTGCATAAAATTTGCTCTGTCCTTGCTAGCACTGCAGATATAATCAAGGTCTGCCCCCTTAACAGGGATGAAGACAGTATATCTATAAGGGAGAGAGATTTGATTTTAAAGTAGTCCAAGAAATAATGGAGTAGATGTCAGGGTTTTTTTCCCAGAGAAACATCCATCAGAGACATCCTTATTTTATACTATTTATATAAAATCATGTTTAATTTTCTTTTAAGTGGGACAAAAGTTGGTATTACTGAAAAAGAATAACTACATTTTTAACTCAGGTGGATCCAGTCCCCTTGCATTGCCAACTAAAGGGCAGTCCCTTTCCAAAACCCTAGGGCATCCCCAATCACTGAGTAAAATGAGAAGTAAACGCCACCTTTTAGGGAGAAAATGCAACCCGGGAAACCACTCCCATCGAGTTGGAAATCAGCCTGGTAAAGAGGCTCCAGAAAGCCCACATTTTCCTGCAAGCCAGGAAGAAGCAGCAGGTGAGGATGAGCTCTTCAATGGAGACTTCAGCTTCTCTTCAGCAGGACAAGGTCTATAGTCGGGGACACCACAAATATGATGAGATGAGACTAGAGATGAGATATCTGAAATAAAAAAAAATATATATATATACTGTAGCTATGCCCTATAAGTACAGATGGCCCAGCAAGAAGGTCTCTGCTTGCTTGGCCTCCAGGTCAGCGCTTCCAGGCTCAGGCTGGCTCTGCATGCAGCCACTCGTACTACTCATACCATTGCAGCATGACACACTAGCAGAGAAGAATTTACTATGATTGTCTAGAGAGAATAAAAAATAGAAAGTAGTAAATACTGTAGTTGGTGATTTTTAGATGTCTGGCTTAGCATACTCATCTCTAACTCCAGTAGTGATGACAGGCTGATTGCAACATAGGGAGCAACATAACCCACCCCTAAACCACTGCAAAGACTGCTGCTCACCACCTACTTATCACCCATTAGATAAACCAGCTGCAGGAAGTTATCCAAGTGGTGGTGTTTTAATTGAAAATGGCTGTAAGAGGAGCAGAGAACTTCATTGTGTTAATATTAATAATGGAGGGGGGAGAGAGCAGTGGCAATTTAACAACGCAGATTGCAGCTGGCAGTTTTACAAGTCAATGTGCACAAAAGGCAGATTGTAATGAGAATCTGAGAAAGCAACACTCAAGGATAAGGCATCAAACATTTCAACTTTAGCATTGCTGTTGGCCAAACAAAAATCTATCAGCATGGGAAGAAAACACATCTCCAGATCTGGATAAAGCTATGGGAGGTTATTCAGAGGATTAATTCCCTGAGGCAGTCAAAAGTGGTTGTGCTCTGCTGAAATGTATTCCACCATGGGAGTCAGCACAGCAAGTGCTCCTAAGATACAGTGTCGGCTGCACTGCCAGCCCTGGGTTTTCCCACACTCTACCTGTGGGTGTTCTGGGAAAGCAAAATTGAGCACTGAGAAGGGGAATGGGGAACGCAAGAGGAATCCAATATCAGGCTTTCAGCTGGCTCCTCCACTGCTAATCATTGCTGTACATGCGAACTGGGTGTAAAGTGCTCCCAGATCAGATCCGTAGCTGTGCACAGGTGTAAATTACTATACAAGGTTCGAGGCAGCGCTCAGCCATGCCCAGGCTGCCTAATCAGCAGTTGTTAGTGTGGTGGAGCTATAAAGCGCTAATATTCAAATGTTATGACTGTGCTGCCTCTTGCCAAAATCCATAAAGTGTTTGGAAGCTGGCTGGTTTTACAGACTAAACTCTCTCTTCCCTTGCAAGCAGAGGATCAAAGGCAGTGGTGCTAATTAACCCTTTTTGGTACATCCACAGTGCAAATGTAACACTGCATCAGTGCTGCTGCTCCTGTGCTGCCTGGCCCCTCTGTGTCCCCAGTGAAACCCGCAGCAGGAGATGCCGGTTCAAAGGACATGGCATTGCAATAGCAGGTCTCTTTTTCTGTTTGCCCCCTCTCTGTCTCAGTTGAGGCAGCCCCCGAATCTGGGAGCTGCAACTCTGGGTGGTGAAGATGAAAAAATCAAATATTTGCTTGTAGGACTATTATTTTAAAGCAAAGGCTTTGGACACGCACAGTCAACCTCTAAAACAAGGCCTACAGGACTGGAGGAAAGCGTTCGTGTAACATATACTACTTGACATTGCCCATGGCTAAATATGGGGAACAAGATGTTCTCTGTGGCCATACCAGGCTTCCTTAGTCATATACACTTTAATCTAAGCCCCTGTACAGAGAAGATCGCCGGCCACGTTCCCTGCTCTGCACAGTGACAGGAGGGAGAGTTGATGTGCAACCGCTGAAGCATGGCGAACACGACACAGAGGTCTGGCAATGCACAGATCAACCAAATCAGGCAGGAGCATGCCCTTGGTTCAGTTAATTTTGGAGTTATTTTGTATAGTTAGCATCAAAGACATTTCTTACTCTTGCATTTTGCTCACATCTCACCAATTTCATAAATGGCAGTGCATGCCTGACCGCTTTTTTCTCCCCACACACCCTATTAGGTTCATCTCCTAAATCCCCTAGAAAGCTCTGCTTTAACTGAAGAGCATCCACCCAGCGAGGCCTTGGCGCCGAGGCACCCCCCGTGCCTCCCATTGCCCCGCAGCCCACATGGGCCGACCGGGCTCCCGCAGGGCACCCGGGGCCCCCCTCACCGCAGCTCCTTCAGTGGGAGCAGGGGCTGCTCGAGGGGCCCTGGGGATCCCCACAGCAGGATCGATCTCCCCAAGGATGGATTTATTGCACAGCAAACTGTGGGATGATTCAAAGGGATTCGGTTGAATCTAAAAGCAACAACATAGGCACCGTATATCATGGTATATCGTGAGTGCACACCCCACGGCCCTACCAGCATGCTCATAGCTCCTCTGCAGAAGAGCCTGGCAGCATGACCCCCATTTTGCAGGCAGAAAGTGGCTTGGCAGCAGCACCGTGACAGCAGCAGATCTGGGAAGAGAAGCTCGATTTCTTCAGTCAGTGGACCACACCACGTCCCTGAGCTGGACAAACTTCTCAGGAGAGGAGATCCTCATTTTATATTACTTTTACAATACTTTCTAAATATTGCATAAGTCCCTGAAAGTGAATGTTTGAAATACATATAGTTAGTTAAGTAACAGGCCTGGTTTTGCCCACACTGCTTGAACTAATTCCATTGAAAATGAGGAGCCCCACCGAATCCAGGCGAGGGCTGAGCGCAAGGGCAGGTTGCAGCTCTGCCCCAGCGCCGAGCCCTGCAGCACGGCAGCCTTGGGGTCTCTGGCGCAGCGCTCAGCAGGCCAGGCAACGCGGAGAGCCCAGCGGGGCCGGAAACCCCGCGTAACACTTCAAAAATGTACCCCGTAAAAAAGTGCTTTTTTTTTTCCAGCATCCCACATATTTAAAAAAAATCTCATCAAAAGCAGTGGCATATCTTAGCCAGGCTCGCGTCCCCAAAGCCGGGTTCAATCGCGCTGCGCGGAGAGGACGTCCATTCTGCTGAGAAACGGAACGGGGCCTTTGCAGCACAGCATAAATTAATACTGCGGCTGCCACTTTCATACGGAAATCAAAAACCCAGTCGCTCCATTTTATAAACAAAAACTTCACAGATGCACCATAGGATACTTCATTACTAAGTATTTTGAATTTTCAACATGAAAAATATTCCCTAGTGTTAGTTACATTATTTGTTTCCTAGGGAGGGGATTAACATTCCTGTGGTTCAGAAAAGAGGCACATGCCACTGAAGCAAGCAAATATGATTATTTTTTTGTTTTCATAGGTCCTCATGCAGACCACTGCAGGTCTTAGAGATGCACTTTACGGCCTATGTCAAAGTACGATACTCCTTCATTAGCACTTCAATAGCTGTAAATCTGGGCGGGGAGGACTCAGATCTCAAAGGCTGCTGCTTCTTTACTAGCTTACACTGTGCGAGTGTGGGGTTACTCCTGATTTACACCAGCATGGCTGAGAGTAGCATTAGTTCCCTCTTATTTGTTTGTGCCTTTTATGAATGATTTCAAATTAAAAAAAAAATGAAGTAGGGGACAGATTCTTCTCTCATTTACACCAGTGTAACTCTGGAATAACAAGACAGACTCCAGATGCCCTAAATATATTGATGAGTGGATCTGGCCCAGTGGCTTTATTTCTGGAGCTTCTCTCCACCTCAGAATTTCAAAAGGATTTGTTCATGCTCTGAGGAAAATCTTATTTTCCATCTCAAACATTTTATGCAATATTTTTAGTAGGCTGTTTTATACAGCTCTATAGTCACCAATTTTAAGTATTATCAATAATGTATTCTTCAATGTAACCTCTTTAACACTTTCAATAGAATGAAATAAAAAAACACATCAACAAAAATTGTCTTCACTTGGCAATGCTGTGTGAATGTTAAATTTCCCATTTCACAATGCAGTCATCGCTATAAAACTCTGAGGGCGGATTAACGCTCTTCTGGTACTTCACTGTATCAGAACATGGATTTGCAGACAACAGCTGCAGCAAATTCCCTTGACTGAGAAGAATTACAAGTATTATCACCTAGATCATTAAACTGGGTTCATAGATTGCAGAATGTCTTCAATCAATTCATCTAAGATAACTTGAAGCCAGCTGGACCCCCTCAGTGAGAACTTGACTTAATTGGCCAATAAGTGGCTGGAAAAGGTGCATGCTATTTGATAAAATTACAGACTGAACAAGTGATTACAGTTTGGAGAACCGCAGAGGGTAGCCTTCAGGTCAGCCCTTTTGGAGAGGGCTAAGTTAATGTCCACTATTAAGTGCTGCTGTGAAAAATGTTGGCCCACTTGGTGCTCAGATGTAAAGTGTATCCAGGTCATTCCTCAGCTGATGGAGTGAGAGGTGTGCACATTTATCACTGCTTTGGCCTCATTTCACTAACAACTGCTGGCAGTTTCATGGTTTTCTGTGTACCCTTCATTTTATTGGCATAACTAAAATATTATCTGAGCAAAGCAATCCATCTGCTAAAGAAAAACACTTTCCTTCAATTATGTCCCATGAGTCTTTTCTTAAGAAAGGTTAAAGCACCAGGAAGTTGAAAAATATACATTAGTTTGTTTTTATTCTTTACAATCGACTGCAAATGCACTTGCTTGTTACTGGATAAGTGGTAGGTCTAGATATTTACCACTGCAAAATGTTAGGGAAACTGCCTAGTTTTAGAAAAACAGTGAATTCACAACATCAGATTAGCATGTAAGTACAAATCATTATTTAAATGCAAGTGCCTAACTCCCCCCACAAGAGATAGAAAAGCTTGCATAAACAATTCCTCCATGTTTTAATATTCAATAAAAGACCAAAAAAATTCAATAATAAAAGGTGATTTGCAGAAAAACCAAGTTAAAAAATAGAGCTACAAAGAGTGCAAAGAAACCATCATGTTACCTGTTTGTGTTAAACATCAGGGAAAAACAGAGCTTGATCCTGCTTGTGCTCCATACGCAGGGCTCCCCTTGACCTTGGGGGGTAGCGCGTGCAGCTGCCCCCAGGCACCGGCCCTTTCATTAGGCAACACCCCAAGACGGAGCTTGCAATCACTTACGGCCCAGCATAGCATAGCTGCTGTGATTCCACGTTGCTGAGGCTGCATATTTTTCATGGATTGGATAATTTTCACGGGTTTTGTTTTGTTATTTTTAAATCCCTACCTTTTATGAAGCTGATCCAAGACTCAAATATCTCATGCAGATATTCAGAAGTGGCTTGGGCTCATTTCTAGGATTTTTGCTGATGGGTAAGTTGTTGTAATAGTAAAAGATGTAACACATAACTGAAAGCCTAGGGGTTGCATAGCTAGAAAGATGCACACAAAATACAAATTAATGAACTGTGGAAGGACATGTTACACATTTTACCATCAAAATAGGGAAGGATATGCCTCTGACAAAATAGTTGTAGGCTGCAGGTATTAGGTCAGAAAAAGATTCTACATAAAAATAAGGTAGAAAATGCCTACCTTCTTACAACAGTTTTCCTTTAATATGTTTGAACAATTGTCAGAATCCAGTTTTATTTCATTCATAGACAGAGATTAGGTTGCCATTTGCTTGCTAGGTCTTCTACTGTATAACAGAACATATGTTTCCTCCCAAATAATGGCATGAGTTTTGTCCCATGCCAGCCACAAAGCATAGTCACCATAGGCACAAGATGAGCTAGGCGATACAGAGAACTGATCTGCAATTTTTGAATGACATGTGTTTTCATGGGAAAATAATTTTCAAACATGAGAACCTGGAGCTCTCTTAGGAAAGGCAGTGTTGATTTTAATTTTTTTCCTTCTGTGGGGAGAGGATGCCCATTTCTTTTTCCTGGTGACAGCAATCCATTTTGGTCATGTAAAAAAGACCCTTCATTTTGAAATTTAACATAGAGACTGGGAAAGAAGTTTTAAAAGGATCGAAACAAGATGGAATGGCTCCACATTATCAACATTACCATTCTTCTGTATTCCCCCACAGATTTTTTGTTGCCCAGACTTTGGTGGAACTGATTTGTTTTCGGCCTGCAACGCTTTGGAAGCAGCACCATTGTCCCAGGTACTGGGAAACGCCACTTTGCGGACCGAGGTGCATGGCCAGGCGGGTTGTGCAGTCTCAGCTTCTCCTGTCCCCTGGGCTCGCCTCGGCCTGTGCTGAGGTCTGTCTTTTGCCCTGCTCCTGCAGATGTGTTTGTTGCCTCCTGTAGCCAGGGCACCCATCCCAAGCCCTAGAGCTAAAACGCAGTGGCTGTTACGGGCACAGAGAGTTCACGGATGTTTCAGTCCCTAATCCTGTCACTGCAGTGAGACATTTCAGTTAAATGTGGAACACTTTATTCTGATGTCTTTTATGCTATAAAAGAGATCTTTCTTTACAGTATAATAGGGGAGAGGACAAGCATTTTAATCGCACTGTGTATTCACAGTCCATATCTGAGCTCTAGCATCTGCAAAGCATTTTTCCACTTAGCTGTTCAGTGCTGCCCTGTTGGCCAAGCCCTGATTTGAAAAGCCCTCACTAGGCAAATTACAGCATTTTAGTGTTGCCCTCACTTGGCACAAGGATGCTGCTAAGCGTCACCTTTCAGGCAGGATGAGGGCTCCGTGGTGCTGGGTAGCGTTGCTCTCAGCTCCGCAGAAGTGGCCAGCACCCTTGGGGTCAAACTGTAAAGCCAAGGCCTCGTTGCCACTGCACGCTCTGTGTGACCTTGGCTGTGGTGTCTCCATCCACCAGTGTGCAATGAACAGGCTCTGCCACCTAGCACGGGAGCAAAAGGAAAACTAATTGATTTGTACATGGTTTAATCATATTAATGTCCCCAGTGCTGCCACTTTGAATGTCCCAACAAGCTCATGCCAGATTTGTGGTTAGTGGTGCTACTGCACACCCCAGGGGCACAGGGTTTCAGACACATGCAGAACTGTCACTTGCAAGTTTAGAAATCTATTTTTAAAGCAAAATAAGCAAACAACGGAGCTTTCTCTGCCTGTCAAAAAGATCATTAAACAAACAGTTGCCGGCGGGATTTCAGTGGCAAACAGGCCAGGCTGGGTGGGGCAGGACCTTTGCTCCATCTCCCTGCTTTCACACTGAACCGAAGTGATGGCCTTCAGTAGCTCATCACCACCACGGCCCTTCGTCAGGGAGCTCCAACCAGAAGATCAGCATGGGCTGGCCCAGCTGTGTGACAGCTGCCCACAGAAAAACCATCCAAAAGCTTTCACCTTTGAATAGAAAAGCCCTCCAGGTGAACCCCACCATCGAAGGGAGTTAAAGGCTAAGCCACCTTAGGCCATAATCCAACATGGTATTTCAATACAGCCCTACCTTTTAGTCTCTGAGTTCAACAGGACTATTCCCAGGCCTGAGCTAGTCACACACTCAGATAACTGTCTTGCTCAGCAGAGCATGTGTTTGACAGAGGAGGCTTGAAAAAAAACTGAAGTATCAATGAGGAGAGGGACAAACGGACCAAGAATTCCCTGGCTGCTGTTGGGGACGTCCTTGACTCATCAGTTACAGCTTTCTGCAAAAGCTTTCAGCCAAATTCCCCTCAGGAGAGTGCTAGAGAAGCAACTGGCTCATAATCGAATGACCACTTTGATCTTTCATCTTTGCGTGAAGACTGGTGCCCAAGCAACCTTACCGTTCCCAGTGCTGCTGCAGCTCTTGCACTTGTGCTGTGAGTATGGCAGGATTCAGCATTTTCCTGAAGCAGCTGCAGCACCTAGATCCATGTGATTTCCCAAGAATCGCAGCTTTCTGTTTTGAAAAGAGTGTTTTTCTTGTCTTTGTAGTCACAAGTAAAAACTCAAGAGTCAGAATTAGAAAAAGAATACAAACACATTTTAGGCTTTTTTTAATGCTAAGATTTTTAAGACCATCTCCTCACTTTTCACTCCAGAATTTCAGTGATTAATGGTTGCAATGCTGAGTACCCTTTGCCTACAATTATGGTAATACCCATTTCTACAATGCCGCAGGTTTGTCTGTGTGATGTTTTGGGTCTCCCATTCTGGGGTTTATCCACAGCCCAGTCCAGACTCCTCAGCCTGCAGGCAGATGAGCTGTGGCAGCCGGATTGCTGTGCTCCTAACGCACTAGGGCCCACAGCAGAGTGGTTTGACACCAGCCACGTGGCAAGTGCCGTGCAGTGACCACCTGCCCAGGGGAGCCCTTCCTGGCACTGCCGAGAGTGCCGAAGGAGAGGGATGGAGCACGTCCCACAGCTGCCTGATGCTGCAGGTCTCTCTCCCGCAGACAGGTCACTGGAGCTACTCCAGCCACCCAGCCCAGAATTTTCCATTTGACTGCACAAATCATCATAGCATATGGTCCAGCTGAGAAGCTCTTTCCTGCCTCCCCACTCCTGAGATGCCCAGCACTCAGCTGCAGGGTAGGGAGTGAGTAGGGACAGACGTGGGAACATCCGGCTTGACGGCCGAGCTATGGGCAAGACATGTATATAGTGTACACTGCAGGAAAGGACGAGGCCCAAATGCTTTACTCACTCAAATAATGGAAAAAACTAGGTTCATTTTGGCATGTTACAAAGACATTGCACTCCATCAGCATCTTGGGGGTGATCTATTATTTTTAATTATCATTACACACAGAAGCAACTCAGATAACCTTTTCTTCTTTTTGTCATTCAGGACCAAGGAGGTGGTGTAGAGAGGAGGTTATTTGTACATGGAGTAGAAAAGTCTATTTTCTGTTTACTTTGAAAAAGTCTAGTATTGGCTTCCATTTATCTTCCAATAAGTCCTTGTCCAATGTGGCTCGGAGCATAATCTGTTCCAAGGGCAGGTGCTCCTTAATGAGAGAGCTGAAATCTTTTTTTTTTTTTCCTCCATTCATTAAAAGGGAAAGAGAGGAGGGGAAAAAAAAAGAGAAGAGAGTTAGAAAATGGCATGAAAGCATATTATCAGTAAATTGTTTCCACTGTGTTTGTGACTGTTCTTAATGTTTTATGAATATGCTAAAAAATTTGCTCAGGCATTTTTCCTTGGGCACTCTAGTTAATTACTTATTCAGAGTGCTTCTACTCTGTTCCTTGCAAAATGTGTTGTGCATTAATTCTGATTATGTACAAAAACCCACCTGCAAGGAAAAACTCTGAATCAGTAATGCTGATAAAATGAGCAGCTCTCCTGGGGCTTTACTGAGAAACAGGATACTGGACAGAATTAGAATCTTGTAGCTAAGGCTATTCATAATGTCATTAACATAAAGGCAATTAAATGAGTTTTTAACCTACAACCCTTTATTGTTATTAATGAACATTAGAAAAACACAGGAGATAAAATTGGTAATTATCTCTGCACCAAGCTATGCAATAATGTGTTTAAATATAAAAACAAAACAAATGATTATTGTTAGTATTTTCAGTAGCAGAAGCCCCAAGGAGCAGCTCAGTCACATTTAATCACATGGTACTACACCAAGAGGGTTAATTAAACGAGGGCTTTACCTTCAGCACGCTTGGTTATTCTGTTTAATACGGAATCAACAAACAGAATTGTGAATTTGCAAAATATTCCAAGCAGTGGCTTCTACCTTCAGGTTAGCCACCTTTACAAAAACAGAGAGTGATTTCATTTCCTTCAGGACAAGTAGCTGCAGTCCTGCAATCAAGTTTTTATTGTATAGTGCTTTCAAGACCAATTCCAGGAACAACTGTATAAATCCAGGCTCATAGCCTAAGCTTGCTATTCTGTAAAAAAGAATTTTGGAATTTGAAAGAGATGTACATTTTAAAATAGATGGTAAATGAGGTTTCAGCACCATAGCATAGTCAAAGAGCCTCCAGTTCCATTTTTTTATGCAAACTATTGTATCCTATACATAAGCAGTCATAAATTACAGTGCATCTTCTAAAGGCGAAATACATTAAAGCTCAGTGAAATAGCCTGTATCTAGAAACAGATTTGAACTTATTAATTCAATTAAAGTTTTATGATTTAAATTTCCAGAATGGCTTAGCATCTCTCTTTTTTAATTAATTTTTTATGTATTTACATTGGTTTTGGGGTTCAGAAATCTATTTTCTAGGCAGGATGTAGCTTAACAACTGACAATTAATGCATTTTATCTTCCGTCTCTCTAGACAAAGTTTTCCTAAGAAGTGTCCCTTAACATGTCTGGGTATGGCTCACAGAGGGAAGATCTGAAGTCTCTCTGCAGAATCTCTTCTCACCTAAAACTACACAGGATCCAGCACCAATTTTAACGAGCAGCACATGTAATCGCTGTAAGACTGCTGTGCTCTGACACTACAGGGAGCCCTTGCTGTCCTTCATTCACATATTCCCAAAATGTTTTGTTCAAAGGATTAAATGATGGGCTGCCCACAACAGTAAGGGGGAGGATGCCATAGGGCTGTAGAGGGAAAACAAAACAAGGAAAATTGGAAGCCAGGATTTGTAATCAGGGAGGTTGGCCAGTGTGCTGAACGCAGGAGTTACAGAGGACGCCACACCACCAAGGACCAGGAGATGCAGCATTAAGGGAAGGTCGGGTGCTCTAGCACCCACAGAGATGGGGATGAGGGTGAACAAATCTCTCACTGGGTTACATGAGGTGCTTGAAGTGCACAGAATTGCATCCCTGCAACACCATCACACATGCAGCCATGGAAAGCATTGGTGGCTTTCCCATCCCAGCCAAGCTCATCTGGATTTCTTGCTCCTGGATGGAGTTGGCTTTGGTACTAGGCAGAGTGTGCATGGTGGAGTTTAGCCTTTCCATCTAGGCATCTTCTGGTGTTGCTCTCTGCTCTCTTTCTGCCCTAGCCCAGGATTTCTACCAGCGAGTATCTTTTTTTGACACAAAGCACTTAGTCAATGGATCAGGAGCTTTAGAGAGGGTGAGCTCTGCATCCAGCCCAGCACTCATTTCCAGCACTCACTTCAAAGGGATGGTTAAAAACAAGCAACTGTGAATTGCCACTCTTCAGCTGGATGGTCTCTTTCATGGAATGGAAAAGATACAGGGCATGAAGGTAACTGCTTGTAAAGACAGTGCAACAAGATGTAGAGACAAGGGCTGCTGAGAAAACCCTATGACCAAAGCCACAGCAACACAATCATGTGGGATGAATTCACACATCTGCAGAGGAAGGTAGGATACCAGTTTAAAAAAAAAATTACCTGAATAATCTCTGTGAGCCAGGGTCCAGCACCACAAGATGAGAGATTTTCCTATTTCTGAGCTATTCCTTGGAGTGGCTCTGCTTTTCTGAAGTGATGGCAACCAGAGGAGCAGCTTGGGGAAAGATCCTTGCATCAGACAAAAGAGGATGAGACCTTCTGGAGGAATTGTGAAGTGCTGGAAGACAGTAAGAAAACAGAGCCATGAGGAAAAGCAAGAGCACCAAGGAGGAGGTTTCTCCCTGGAAGCCTTCCCACCTCATCACCACAGGAGCAGTCAGCCCCACAGAGCAGGAGAAGCAAAAGCACAAATAGAAGAGTCTGATGGACTGCCCTGCAGGGAGGTGCCAGATTCCAGAGAAGAACAGAGAAGACCATGGACCAGATCTTCCCAGAAAAGAACAGGAACCCCATGGTTTTCAGGCACAAGGACAAAAGTGAGATCTTAGGTTATGCAGAAAGGCCTCTCTCCTGCAGCCCCAACTCCTTTGTCCACTCCAGCTGCACAGGACTGGGGAATTTAAAAGGGGAGTATTTGACACACATGCAAGCAGGCAGAGCATGATCACATCAGCCTGAGGTCCCTGGAAGCCAAGTTAACAGGAGAAAAACCTCTACTACAGCAAACAGGGGAGGAAACCAAGCACGAACTCTAAGGGCTTTGTTTAAGCTCATAAAAGAACAAGAAAAGCAGAAGGCATTGAGTTTCCTAATGGCATTTAAAGGAAAAGAAAGGAACCCACACAGATACACCTGGAGAATGAATAACGATAGTAAGCAGATGCCTGTTAATGTTGCCTAACAAGTAGCTGTGGGACTTAAACTTAGAGAAATCAAAATAAGAGAGAAAAGCAGTCTCATAGGGAAATAAAGGAAATCTTGCTGAAAGAACTGTTAGCAATAAGCAATTAATAACCTACTCGGAAAACCTGATGATATGCAAACAGGGTGATGCTGGATAAGGGGGTGCGAAGGAGGCCTGATGGAAATACAGCTAATTTTTCCCTAGAAGATATTCTTTCTAGACTTACTAAAGAGAAATGAGAAACTGTAAAAGAAAAAAAAATAAACAAGCTGCTTACTTTCTACCTTGGAAGTCTGTCTAGTGAGATAGCAGAACAAATATTAGGCAAGACAAATAGGTAAAGGATGAAAATTTAGCAGCATGGTTTATAACAGTAAATACTGTCAGACAGACCAGCTTCTAGTTTTCCAGATAGGAAGAAGATGACCTGACAACTTAGACATCTGAAAAAAATTGTGAAAAAGTGCTTGTCACACCTGAAACCAAACATTTTGTGAATGAAATCACCTACATTTTACCCTTATGCGGGGACATTTGGCAAAGTCCAGAGTCTCATGACAGGTGAAATCACCTACTTGGCTTAGATATCACTCAGGTCTATGGAAAAAGCCAGGTGTACTGAGAAGACAGGAGAAGAGGGGGAGATATGGAAGGAAGTATCTATCAAGATCCTCAGCAGAAATGTTTTTAAGCATAAAAATCAGATGGGACCTATTGAAGGTTCATGGCTGGAAAGCTGCACAGTGCAGAGCTGGAGAAAAGAGGCAGTTTTACAAGGTCAGGCAACTAGAGTGTAATGCTACAGAGACACCCATAGGTATTTTCGATATTATCGCTCAACTACTTCCAAGCCCTTCTTAAATACACGCAGCCTTCTCTATCCTCGCCTGCATTACAAGCGATGTGTGGGATCCCTGGCACTGACACACTGTGCTGTTAAACAGCACATAGTGGACAACTGTGGTATTATAACCAACGACTTCCTTAGATAACTTAACTGCTCTAAATACCTGAAAGGACTTTCCCCAACAGCTACAGATTTCTCTTCTTCCTGATGTAGAAGCAGACTTCATTTGCTTGTATAAGCCTGCTATACACTGGTGTAATCAGAAAAGGCCCAGGCTATTCAAGTGCTGTGTAGATACAGAAATGATGTGCATACTAACCAGCCTCTCCAAGTGCAAATGTGGGTAAAATAAGTACAGCTGTTTTAGTTGCTTTTGAACTGAGAGATGTTGTAGGAAGCCATTAAGCTAGGTGAGCTATATTTGGCTTGGGAGCTCTAGAGAAGGACCTCTGGAGGAGGTGAGACAGCCTCAAGCACTCTGTGTGTGCAGCATGCCTTGCAGCAACGCGTGTCAGCGCCGGTAGGAATACAGTGCCACTTCTATGCTGGAGGCACCGATCAGGCAAAGCTGCAAACATGCATCCCTCTGTCTTACAAGCCCCATTGCTTGGAGCCTGGGAACATACAAGCAAGGGCTATCACACTGGAGTTTTGCTCTCTCTTTATCCAGGCAGCTGCTTTTGGGTGGTCTCTGGTTTTAAGCTCACTCCAAGTTTTTCTGGACAAGAAGGGTAGAGCTACACAGCTAGGTGGAAGTACATATTGTGTGCTAGCTTTCAGGCATCATTCTTTTCTAGTCCTTTCATTTTAGATCGCCAGTTCATGAGTTACCACTAGACTTTACCCTCTTTCCTTACCCAAGATAACATGTGCAACAATCTTTCCACACCCTGATTGAGCAGACTGCTCATTTTCACTGAAAGCCGTTTGGGACAGGGCCAGGCTGAACCATGCCCTGGTTCAGGCCTAAAGCTTTTAGTACCATCATGCTGGGAATAGCCAAAATTAATCTAGATGTCTAGCATATGGCAGAGGGGTAGAACTACCACCCTTCATTCATTTGTATCTTATAAAACAACACGACAGCAAATGAAATTTGGTGAGGGAAAGAGCAAGGTAATGCCTGTTAGAAGAAACATTTAATTACCCATACCTCAGGGGCTTTAAAATTACCGCAGCCACTCATCATTTTGGGCAGCTTCATCCAAGACAGCCACTCAACACGCAGGAGTTATCCAAAAATGCTATGATGGTCTGAGAAGAGAAGAGAGAGGAATGCTGAGAAATAAGTCATAGTTATTGAAATCAGCAATGTCCAGGTCAGTACAAACTTTTGCACTGTGTTCAGCTGAAATCAATGAACACGGGAATAATTTACACTTGATGGGGGTCAGCTCGCCGGAATCTTAGTTCTTCTACTGAGGGTCTGTTCCAGCTCCCACAGCAGAAGGGAATACCCAAGAATTCAGTCTATTCTAGTGTGACAATTCCTACCCTCTTTATAAGCTTAGTCATGAAAGAACTACCAAGCCTGTATTTTATTTATAGTGTTTTACTGGATAAACGACGCTCCTGTCCCTTTTTTTGCCAGCTATCAAATGCTTACAGTGACAACAGCCAGTTGTCTGTCATTTAGAAGGCTGGCACCTGTCTGGATAATAGCGTGACTCAATATTCCTGAAATACCAGATTTCTGTTAGAGAAGAAAAATCAATAACTGTGACAAGTGCTATCCATTAAAGCCTGAGAGCAGAGAGGGAACGATTATAGAAAGTCATTTGTTTAATGTAACAGGACTGTAAATGAAAAATCTTATAACTGAGCTTTGTGGGATAAAACGTTCTTTCAAAGGAAAGAGGACCATGGACCAGATCTTCTTGACTTCTCATGGCCAAGCTAGTCAACACCAGCTGAAGCTCAGAATTCGCATCCTATTGGATGCCATTTCCCCTCAAGGTCAGTAGATCCCCTACAAACAGATCAGGGCAATTGCAACCATTAGCATCAGTTCCCCTTCTCAGGCCAGAGACAGAAACATCATTTTCCCACAGAGCACTACTTTGTTCCTAATGAGACTTCCCACGGTAGAGTGATACATACGTATAAAATATAATATATATGTATATAAATGTGTATTTACATACTTATAGTATATATTTGTACTCTATAACAGTGTTTCCTCTCTCAGAGTTCAGTGAATAGAGATGGAGGAGGTGGGTGGGAGCACTATGAAATTAAACTTAGGTGATTTTTCAGAAACAAGGCCATCCTCTGGTCTCTAGCTCCCCTCCGTTCTCTGGTCTCTCCATTTCTTTAGCTTTATGGACTTTTGCCACTTGGGCTGATGTTTCCCTTCTAAATGGCATTTCAGCATTAGCCTCCCTTGCTGACCAGTATCCTTTCCTGGATTAACTCTTGAGTGCCATATGGTATGAATGGCCTGTCGCACACTCTTGCAATAGTTATTTAAAAACCTGCCAAACTGCTGCCTTCCTTGGCAGCCTGCCTCGTGGCTCCATTAGCTACAAAGGGAGTGTGATGCTGCCTGGAAATAATTGAGATGGGTTTCTGCCAGGTCTTCCACAGCAACACAGGGAGCAGAGCTCCTGTTTCCCCTTTTCTCCCCCTCTTCCCCAACTGGCACGTTCAAAACATTCCTGTACACGCAACCCCTTTGCTGCTAAGCTGCTTTCCAAGCTGATTTGCCTACGCCATAAAAGATTGCACTGGTTTATCTCAACTGTATTTGGCTTAATTTGGGGTATGCTCTGGTAACAGAAGCCGTCAGGTATGTGTGCTTTGTCCATGTATCGCCCTCAGGAGGAGCTACTGCCTCTCAGCCGCAGCAAAGCACCCAGCTGGGTGAGCCCTGCTCTCTGCTGCAGTGCCAAGGAACAGCAGTTCAGCAGAGCCAGTGGAAACTCACTGAGGTTTCTTCCTCTTGCCACAGAGGTCCTTTCTTAAAGGACACATATTTCATCTCTTGTGACTGTGTGAGCACATCCTTAGCTAGCTGCAGGATGGATGATCAGTTTGAGAGCATTGCCTGTGGAGCCTTGATCTGGGGAAATTAAAAAGATTAGAGTGAAAAGTGGGCCCCATGGGAAGTCAGTAGAAGTTCAACCACTGGTGTCACTGGAGATAAAAATCACGTGAAAAATAGTCAGTGCGAGAGAGGGGCTCTGAACATGCCAGATGCACTGAGCATCTGGACTGCAAGTCCAGGTGTTACAGGAGCAAGCTGCGCTGGGGCAGCTGCAGGGGTGCTCAGGGGCACCTTAAAAAGATCCTACCTGGAAACTTCAGCACTGGTGAGAGGTGGGGTTTTCTGAATCACTCACCTAAAATCCACTTCTGTTGCATCTTGGACCCACCCATCTCCTTGGGACTTCCATGAAGTGAAGTATCTCACAAATCTGCAGACAGAGCTGATAAATTCTCAGGCTTCCTACTTCACTTAGTGTTGAAAAAGGAGGGGAAGACTTGCAACTTTTCTGTTACTTGCTATTGGGCAAATACTTCAGCATTTTCCAATATGATGCCATTCTTTAAAAGGCTTCATTTTGTGTATTGGTAGCTCACCAACTCCAGATAACCTCAAGTAGAGCATCAAACTAGCGGGAGCCTTCATTCTTCCTATACCGGACTTTCAAAGCTACAGTTGTATATGTATTTAGGTATGTATTTAGCTCTTGTTAGACTAAGCTTTGCTCTTCAGGCACAGTAGGGAGTGGGTAGAAGAGAGGCAATACTAGAATAAAAATAGTATAAAAGGAGAGAAAGAATAAAAATATCCTCTGACAGATACTGGTGGCTATGTTGGTAGTTCATGTGCAACAGTGAAGGAAGAAGCAACGTTGCAATTCTGATGTACTCCAGTGAAATATTTGTACAATGTGCCTACACAAAACTTAAGATGAAACAATCTCTTTATAAGCTTTTGACAGTAAGGAGAGAAGTGGCTTTGCCATTACTTCTGCTTGTGAAATGAAAGTGATACTGAATCTTGGTGTTCCTGGATGGAGTTGCTGATCGTCACAGTGACAGCCAAACTATTTTTTGTTTGTTTGCTGTTTACTTTAGGTGAAGAGGAAGGAACTTCTTTGCTGTCATTGTAGTGTGTGATGCAGTGAAACACAATCCATGCCCAATGCATGCAGAAATTTCAAAACAACAATATTTATTATCTATGCATATAGAGTACATATTGCTGCTTTGCTGTCAGTGCTGCATGTGGTGCTTTAGTGAAAATAAAAGGGCATTTGTATCTAGAGTGCCACAATATGCTTTGACAGCATGAGTGAGTACTGTATGAGTTGTAATACTGTTTGCAAACCTACCACAATAAACACTGGTGAGAAGGAAGGGTCTACCATGAAAGCCTGGAAAGACTCATGGTATGTGAAAGGAATCCTTATAAATGATACTTATAATCTGTTCCTATGAGGTGAATGCTCATATGAGCTGCCTGTACTCTGCCCTTGGTGTTCCCATTGCAGCCAGCGGGAAGTGAAGCATGTGGCTCTGAGGCCACACAGGTGTCCTGTGCAGGACGTCCCTCCATGCAGGGGGCATAAGGCACTGCAGTGCTTGCAAGGAAACCTTACAACCCAGGCAGCAAGTCTGCCTGACATCAGATGGCTAGGGTGGGCTTTGCGGTAGAATTTGGCCAGGACATGAAGCTCACTAAGAAATGGTTTTTGATCAACAGTAGCAAAGGCCGGACTAGTAATTTGATCCAGGAGCCTGGTATTCTATAAGCTAGACAACATTTTAACTGGATAGAGACACCCAAGTATAAATATCCTATGTGAACAGCACTGCCTTAAACAATTTGAGCAGATTAAAAGCTTTTAAAAGTAATTAGTTTTACCATTAACACTAGCAGGTACTGAAAGCCTATTAGATACAGTTCAGCACAAGATCCTCTCTTTTCCCCAAATAAACCTAGAAATAACCAGTACGCAATTGCCAGACCTGGACACAAATGTTTCTCTGGGTTCAGCTGTGTAAAGGAGAAAAATAGGTGCACACACAGGGTCCTGGAGAACAGCAGGGAGGCCCAAGTATTGCTCTTGCATTAGAAGAATATAACCAAGCCACCGACCCAAAATTTCTAATAAATAAGGCATATATTGCTTATAGGCTCATGGTAGCCATCACAATGTCCCTTTGTATATGCTCAAAGTATGTGAAAATACAATAAGGTTGTTCATGTCCAGTTTATACCATTAAACAAATTCTCCTGTCCAGATTCTATTGCTGAGACCTCTCCTGCGACACGGTGCATAGTACAGGGCTGCCCAGTTTCCCCCTATGTCAAACCACACAAACTGAGTCGCCCGCATGCACGGCTTCCCAGCCGCAGGCACCCTACATGGGACATGGGTGGTCAATCCCTTCCACATCTCAGCAGTTTGGGATTCAGCCTTCCCTCCTAACCTGCTCCTCTGACCCCATAACTGTTCATAATACACTGAATAACAAAGGCAATTCTCACCTCCCACATGTATGTTATCCCAGATCTCACGTATCTCCAGCTACAGCTACATGCAGACTCATGCCAAACCCTCAAACAAATCTCAAAAATGGAAAAAAACCCACAGACTATGCAAAGAGCCAGTTGCTGCTCTCTGCACAGCTCTCAGCCTCACTAAAAGGTCTGACTTGCATCTACCATGGCAGAAAACAAGGGACAGAGCTCTGAAACAGAGAACTGTTAAGCAGGGAGCCCAAACATGACACAACGCTACTGTTAGAAACACTGCCAAAAACTCAGCAGCTGCTTCTACCCCCTGTTCTTTCCCCTACCCTAAATAAAAATGCAACCCCCAAAACTCCAGGCTCCATTAGAGAAGCTGATCACCTTTAAAATCAGTGAGAATCCTCAGGCACTATCAAATCTGAACGTAGATGATCAATCTGCCCTTGAAGTTTAGGCAGCCCAAAGCTCACATGAGATTTGGAGTTGCCCTGTTCATACATCAGTAACAGGGGAATGTATCACTGGGGGCAAGAGTGACCTTGTAATCAACCAAACAGGGCTGCAGGGGGCCCACCTTAAGCATGGATTTATGAAGAGGAAATCATGCTTGCCCAACCCAATAGCCTTCTACAATGAGATGACTGACTTGGTGGATGAGAGGAGAACAGTGGATGTTGTTTTTCTCGACTTTAGCAAGGCTTCCAACAGTGTGTCCCATAACATCCTCATAGACAAACTGATGAAGTACAGACTAGATAAGTGGATGGGGAGGTGGACTGAAAACTAAGTGAACTACTGGGCTCAAAGAGTTGTGATCTGATGATTAGTACAACTGAAGTCAGTCCAGCTGGAGGCCTGTCCCTAGTGGTGTACTCCAGGGATTGATAGTGGGACCAATACTGTTTAACATCTTCATTAATGACCTGGATGATGTGACAGAGAGCACCCTCAGCAAGTTTGCAGACAGTACAAAACTGGGAGGCATGGCTGACACACTAGATGGTTGTGATGCCATTCAGAGGGACCTCGACAGGCTGGAGAAATGGGCCAGCAGCAATCTCATGAAGTTCAACACAGGGAAATGCAAAGTCTTTCTCCCGGGGAGGAATAACTCCAGGCACCAGTACAGGCTGGGGCCAACCCACTGAAAAGCAGCTTGGCAGAAAAGGACCTGGGGGTCCAGGTGGGCAAGTGGACCATGAGCCGGCAGTGCACCCTTGCATCAAAGGAAGTCAACGGCATCCTGGGCGGTAGTAGGCAGAGTGTTGCCAGCAGGTCAAGAGAGGTGATCCTTCCCCTCTCCTCAGCACTGGTGAGATGCATCTGGAGTACTGTGTCCAGTGGTGGGACCTCCAGGACAAGAGAGACATGGATGTACTGGAGCAAGTCCAGCAAAGGGCCATGAGGATGATTAAGGGACTGGAGCATCTGACATACAAGGAGAGTCTGAAAGAGCTGGGGTTGTTCAGCCTTGAGAAGAGAAGACTTGTGGGAGGGGGATCTTATCAGTGTGTAAATACCTGATGAGGGAGTAAAGAAGATGGAGCCAGACTCTTCTCAGAGGTACCCAGTGAAAGGACAAGAGGCAATAGGCACAAACTGAAATACAGAAAGTTCTACTTAAACATAAGAAAAAAATTGTTTACCATAAAAGTGGTCAAACACTGGAACAGGTTGCCCACAGAGGTTCTGCAGTCTCCATTCTTGGAGATATTCAAAACCCAGCTGGACATCATCCTGAGCAACCTGCCCTAGCTAGGCCTGCTTTGAATAGGGGGTTTGTTGGATGGTTGTTGGACAATCTCTAGAGGTCCCTTCCAGTCTCACCCATTCTGTGATTCTGTTCAACTTATAAGATTTTACAGCAGACCTCAACAAAAGACAAAACAAAGACCAGAATCTGTTTAAGATTACAGAATTTCAGATTTGCTTGGGCACTTGAACTCATGCTCTAATGGTAACATCAAAGGAATAAAGATGAACAAATACATCAGACTGATACAACAGGCCATGAAGAGATCAGGTGCTTGCTTATGAAAGGAGCCCCATCACAAGAACTCAGTAACAATTCTGCTTCAAACAGCTATGAACTTGCTTGAAATCACTGGACAAACTACATAAAAATACATCTGTGTGCAACACTATTTCACCTAGCCTTTTTTAAAAAATGAATGCCACAAATACTTCTGGAGCAGGCTTAAGCAGGAACTAAACAGCCATAAAAGTTACAGGTTTACTGTATACTTTCCTGTACTTTTAACATGAAGACTTCTCTACCAAATAGTCATCCTTTGTATAGAACCCAAACTGTATGAAATTCCCCATCAAAATCAGTTGTTTCTAAGCTGGTCCAATGTTCATAGACACATCTTCCAAAGAAAGAAAAAACACCCTATAAATTTCTTCTATTTTTAGACTCTGATCTTGAACCTGATGAAATCATCAGCACTGTTTAATATGCTTGGGAAAAAGTCTCAGGCAAGACTTGGGAATGCATGTGTGTGTTAATATTACATGATGTTACTATCAGTGCAATCTATATGATGAAGCCATCTCCTCTATGCATTGCTCAACGTGCCTGCTTTAAGAACATCATGGATACCATGGGGATTGCTTCCCTGCTCTGCTTTGTGAAATCAGAGCCGTGAAAGTCCAGAAGACAGGGATACAATTAAAAAGGCAGTTCCTTTGCAGCTGGGGTAGCGCTGTCAGTTACAGACTGTGTTTGGAATGATCCTTACATCTCCAAATTCTCAGAGGTTCACCAGCAAGTTTGGGGCTTTTTTTTCTCCCCATAGATATTAACATTTTCCTTCTGCAGTCAGGTGGCGTGCCTGCATGCATAAATGACAGAAACTTCTCCAAAGTGGGTACTGCACATCTTTCATCTCTAAGGCTGCAGTTCAGCAGTTCCTCCACATCTAGTGAAGCAGAAAGCATACATTTACCTTTAAGCCCCTGCTTAAATCTCCCCAACTTTGATTACTTCTTCAGAAGTTCTGACACATCTTTGTGCGGGTCCCTTGGCTGCCTGGGCTTTGGAGGGGAGGGAAGTTTGAGCAGAACTGTCTTTTTCCACAGAGCAGTCATCAGAGTTTCAGCCACTCCGTAGCCATCTGAAAAGTAAGGAAAAAGGATTCACATTTTAAATGAGTGCGATTTTTCTGAACTACTACTAGCTTATTGTTTTGCAAAGACTTTTTAGGAACTGGGACTTATTGGGATCAAGCAGCATACAGTGCTCTACGCTCTCTAAAGTAAACCAAGAGCTGCTTTCTGTGTTACAGCTGACGCAAAGTTGTCACTAGCTTTGCTCTTTTTTGACTTTTGTTATCTTCAAAAGAAAAGCTCTGTTTTTTCTTTCATCTGCATGCCCATCTTCTGTTAATTGGTGACAACGGCAATCAGGACCCCGTCCGGAGCCCCTGTGAGGAGCGCGGCACAGCACTGCTCCAGCGGATGTTGTTATTTCTGGTAGTCAGTGAGATAAGGAAGTGTAACTGTGTATCAAGAAAACCTGTTACTAGTAAAACAGTTTTTTTCCAGCATAGTTTTATTTCAGCTACAGGGCACTACAGCCTTTGTATTAGAACTATCTTTTAGATGGCTTCCTTCTTATTGAATATATTTTGCAGAGCTGTTCTGTGCAGTCAAAAAAATGTGCATGTTACAGATGAGTGCATATTACAATGAGAACATTTTATTGGACTTTCATGAAGCTGGAACTAGAAAACACTGCTGTAATAGTCGAGATCCTTGCACAGAAAGGACATATTGTTAACTGAAGTAAATATGTTGCTATGAATTTCTGACTTAATTGACAGAACATTTTATAGTGTGAAGTTCAAAATCTCATTAGGAATGAGTCAGACTAAGGTTGTATGTCTGTAACATTTTTAATACAGACATCTAGTCAGAACTACTTGCAGTTTATATCATTTCTTGATCAAGCAGCCAAGAGATTCCAACATAATTTAGTTCAATCAATTATAATACTTCATGGCAACATTTAAAACTGAATTGGATTAAAAGAAATACCACCTTAAAATCATGGCCTGACACACAAATCCCAGTATTTTCACTGGATCTTACTTCACAACCATTCCTGATGTGTCTAAGCTAAAGGAATAAAGGCATTTTCGAATGAACATCAGAGGCTGGGACAGACGGCAGAGGCCTGGCTGGGCAATGGAAGGTTACCCTTACAGTGATTTAACGACTATTGGTCACTCTTTCTCCTGTACAAGGATACTAAATTTTGGTGATTGACTGCACCACCCCCATCACAATCACTCTTATTATAAAAGCAAAACTTTATTCTCAACAGCTTCAATGATGATATTACAAAATGAAGCATAGTGAAGAGATCCTCCAGACATTTAATTTCTACCTATTTCGGCCCAGCATGTAACTATACATCAGCGAGCCAGCAGCATTCATAAATTCTCCGCAGCAGCACTGCGCCGCTCCGTGCAGCCTACCATGCTCACACAACGTATGGCCACTGCAGGCTGCTCCTGCAAGCACACGCCTGCTTATTGCACTGGCCAAAGCAGATCAGGACAACTGCCTTTGCCTACTGTGAAGTGTTTTCTACAGACAGACAAGCATATTCTCTTTTGGAAAGGGTGGGTTTCCTCAGCCATGGGAAAGCAGGAATTTGGAGTGATTACATTTACAAGAACAAACAAATTGAATTAACCAGGAAAACCCAGTAGAGACATTCTCATTTGGAAATGACCTGCTAGAGGATTGAATTACATGATTGAGGAGGGTCTAGCAATTTTTTTTGGTGAAATATTTAGGGGGTAAAAATGACATCATATACGGATGGTTACTCCTTTTGGCATAACAGCTGTCTGAAGGAATTATTGCATTATTTGAAACATAGACCAAAACCATCCACCAGCATCTCCTGCCCTGTGCTTAGCTAATTTATTGCATTTGGACATCTGACGTTTTGCTGCTCACTGATCTCTAGGCTGGCATATTGATCCCTGCCATAATGCCACAAGAACCAGGAAAGTCAAGCCCCAGAGGAGGCAGCAAGCCAAGCAAAGCACTCAGCTTGAGCCAGCACCATGGCGTGTCGCGGATCTCGGCTGCCCCTGGTCTCCATGCACACAGGACTGGCTTGTGAGTGGCTTCGCAAGGCTTATGCCACAGTCCTGGTCAGACTTAACAGTGACCACTGAGAGCCAGGAGCACAAAAATCTCCATTCACGTTGCTGGGTCAATGTTCCCTTCTAGGTTTAAAGGGATGCATGTGATTTGGAGCAATCCTGTAATATCTGCCTAGTCCACCAGTACACAAATTAAAATATCTGACAGATTGCTAATGAGCTGATGTTGGAATGACTGGATAGTCTGTTATCATTTGGCCATTCACAGTTTCTTCAGCAACCCATCTGTGCACAAGACGCAGCTACCGTGGAGCAAGCAGTCTGGGATAGTGTCTCCATTTACACCTTTTGCCATTATAGGCCTTTGGGAAAGGCCTTTACTAATTAAAGTTTTTATCAAACATATTGTCATCTTTCCCACCCTGTTACTAAACCACCCTCTGTGGGTACAAAAGGTCTGTTTAACAGCAGGTTGGAGATGCAGATATTTTGTACATATTTCTGTACCTGAACACAATGTTTGTGTTCCAGACTAGCAGTTTAGATCACATAACACATTTGATTCAAAACACTGCACAAGCAGTTCACTGCCTTCTTTCTGAGCAAAAAACATTGAATTAAATCCTCACACATATGGGCCAGTTTCTGACAGACTTGCTTGTGTTAGCTAGTGTTTACATGTGCTTACACTTTTGTTTTGAGGTCAAAAGAGAAAACCACTCGGAAATCCTACAAGATTATTGATTTTGGCTATTCAAAAAGAACCACCCTGCTTGCAGACAGTGCAGCGCCAGTCTCAAAGGAGCAAGGTTACTGGGAAGAAAGATGCAAACTGAGGACAAATGCTGGCTTCTCATACTTATTCTGGCAAACTGTTGAGACCCTGCTGAGATTTGATGCTATCATTCTACAGTGCAATCCAGCACATTCGGGACTCCAGATACAATCAAAGCAAGGAGAGCAGAGAGCTTCTGCAGATGCAGCTATGCAATTTCAAAAGACATCATGCACAAAGATAAGCTGAGAGGATACAAACAAGTGGTTATGCTAGGAAAATGCAGAGCAAAGAAATGAAAATTTAAAGAAAAAAAATGCTCCAAAATCGATTTCTTAGGCAAAGTCATACAACAGCTTGGCACAGCTGAAACGGTGTCTGAGCTAAGGATGGACCCAGAGGACCTTCACTTCAGCCCGCACAAATAGATTCCTTCTCTGAGCAACTGGACTGAGTCCCTTGCTACTATATACACTAGATAAACTGCTTCAATGAATTAAAGTTTGTGGGATCAGGCCCATATACTCATCAAAGGCTTCTGTCTAGTATTATCCAATGCCAGTGCAAATACTGAGAAATGAAAGATTTCTGAAGAAGCCCCAGTCTCACAGCATATGAATGCAGAATTAGTTTTTCCTTCATGGACAGCATCCTTTATAGGCAAAAAGTGAAGACACAAATTATATTAGCATCCTGTGTCACAAACCTTTCCCTAGAGAAATGAGACTAGGGAATGCTCATTCCTTTGGAAGACAACTGGAGGTGGGTTTGCTGGATTGGGCCTAGTTGGCTAAAACTAAAACTTCCTAGGGTCTGGGAAGGACTACATCTATTGAGATTTCTTGCAGGCTCTGCAGCACCATGGCAATAGTTACGTGGCAACTCTGTCCAGTGCGACTTTTCTGGTTGTTTAAATGAACGACTTTCCTCCCATGCAATCTCATACAATGGAAATCTGAAACACAACTGAAAACATCAGTACACAAACAGATATCCGAAAGGGGGCAAACAAAGCAGAAAAACAGGAGGCCAGCCCTGATGAACAACTTCCCTTTTTTTCCTTCATCTTGGAAAGCCTGAGCATAGCAGTGCATGGTGCTTCCAGGCAGCTCAAACTTGTGTAAGAGGCATTTTCTCAGCAGAGAAGTGCATGCATCCCTGACCTTGCTTGGCAGAATTACAAGAGGTCATATTTTCAGATATAGGATCTGATCTTGAAATATTCTGCAGTGTAATATGTACAAACAAGCTCTTCGTCTGTGTCTGCCTCAGCCATGTATTTCTTTGCTTTCTATGTGTTTTTTAATTCAGGAAGCAGACTTAGGATGACTACAGAGAGAAGAATCAAACTGAGCAACAAAGTTCCACCTCTGAATTTATGGCTCAGGAAACCCCCGGGACTGAGCGCGTGCAGACAGAAGCGCTCTGCCCAGCCAGCGAGGACAGCGAGCGACCCTGCCGGCTTTTCCATGCTGCCTCACCAAGCTCCCCCCGCCGAGAGGGCAGACGTGGCCCTGCTCAGACAGACGGGGCTGTACGTCCTGCCTGACACGGGCTGCCTCAAGCAAAGCTAACTGAGGGAGAAGGGTGAATTCGCTCCTACGTTATCACAAAGGCCCTTTCCAGGGTTAAAGCCTGACTCAGTATTGCTTTAGCTTCTCATTTAACTTCATCTAGTAGCCTAAGTGCAGCGCAGTATCCCACACACCAGTGCTCGACCTCCTGCGATGCTCCTTCTGTGGCTAAGCCAACACCGCAGCTCCGTCCCAGCACGGGAGGAGGGTTGCTGGCAGCCCTGCTGGCGCAAAGCACCGCGCCGCTGCTGACTGCATTCTGCCAGGCAGAGCAGCGGCGTTGGTGGAGAGAGAAAAACCACTCAACTCCTCCGCTATAAAGCGCCACCGCGGTCCCCGTTGCCCCCAGGACCTGGCCGGCTGTGGAGCACAGCAAGGCTCTGCATCACCCTGGGCAGAGGTGCCGAATCGCCCCGCCTGCCCCTGCCCAAGCCCACAAAGTCAGGCCAGGATTCACCAGCAGAGACTTTGCTCCCAGGTACTGAGGGACAGGGAGACCTAAAGGACCTTCCACCGCGACGTCTGAACACCCAGTGAGGGAGCAGCGGCGCAGCTCTGACCGGGTCCCACCCCGTCTCCTCCCTGCACCCTTGGGTTTCCCCAGGAAAGCAGCTCCCCCTGAACGCAGGCTCACGCAGCCATAGGGTGGTTGGCCCCAGAAACCTCCAAGAGCACCACAAAAACTGCATATGCAGCTCAGCAGCCCCGAAACTTGGCCTGACAACAACCCTCCATGCAAGATGCCCCCCAGACGGCATTGCTTTCTATGGGCCCAACCCCCGCCTTCGGGGCACCCGTGGGACGGCTCGGCCAGCAGCAGGACACAGACCAGCACAGGTCACCATCCACCGCGCTTCCGGAAACACAATTTATAGCTCTGGGTACTCAAGAGGGAAACCTTAATGAGCACTAAATATTCATTCTTAATAAGAACATACTGTAATAATCACCCTCCATATGATAAATAGATTACAAGGTTTACTTTTCCTGTCTTTTTGTTAAATGGCTGCTTTTTTCCCCCTCACAGGATAATTTATCCAGTTCTCTAAAAACAAATCACAAGTTATCAAGACTCCACGTGAATGCTGGGGTTTTTTATGTTATGAAGCTTGGGTTAAACAATTCTTTCCTAAATAAATGCTCCTTTTCCAGTTGGCACTGAAGATTTTGCTGTTCACAGTAATCAAGCTCCCAGTTGGCTAACCTCTCACCTAACGCAACATTTTCATATTTCATTTGGACAAAATTTATCATCAATAAGCAAAGACAGAAAATGTGTGAATGTCTAAAGCTTATGTAAATTAAGAGGCTATGCACACTGGTCCTAAAAATAGTAGATAATAATAAGCATTTCTTCACTATACTATAATTATGGGCCTGCTGTCATCTCTTCTATTCTCTATAAGGTCACAGTAGTATTATACAAAATTTACAGTATATTATCAGTTAAAAACACAATAATTAGCAACCACGCATCTTCCATCTTCAGCACCAGTGATGAATGTTCACAGTCAATGTAAAAAATAAAAAAAACATTGTTTGCTTTATGTGGACAATGCACACTTAAATTTAATCATCAACTTCTGCTATCCAGTGGGCAATATTCTTTCATTATTATAACACTATTTTCCAAGATCACAGTACACCCTTGGGGTGAATTCATCCTTAATGAAGAGACAAGGAGCCAAAACTCTCACTATCACATCAATTACATATACTTTAAACATATTATTTTAAACTTCATAATTCTATACAACTTATTCTATGATAATGTCTGGGTGTCTGGAGAAAATACCAGTTGTTGTTTTGAGCATTATAATGAACATTTTCACTTAGTATTCAGAAATTTTAACTCACAAAATAACGTGCATTGAGAGACTCTCTCCTTTAACATGTTCCATTTTTTGGCTTCCTTACATGCTGGATGTTGAAAAAAGACCAGGGAGACTGCATATATCCATCCATCCTACAAGTCTGATAGCATATAGCACGGGCTCACTAAGAATTCATTCAGCCACAACATTGCCACATCTTCTCACTCTGGCCACATTTTATTTTCCTGTTTATAATTGCCAACTGGAACGGATAGCTCGTCCAACTGAATGAACAGTTGAACATCCAACACTGTACTAGTCTTTGGTCATTCACCAAAAAAGAAGCCTAAATGGAGGTCATGACAGGTGCAATTTACTCTTTGATAACTAGATTAAAGATTAAAAAAAAATTGAAGCTTATATTTTTTTCAAAGAAAAAAAGAAAATAGAGGACAGAAAGCTTTCAACTGGAAAAAATAAAGCATTTCCAGATTGCGTATCTTCCGACTGCATTCAAGTAAAACTGAAAATGAAACATCAAAATGTTTGATTTCAACTTTTTCAAAATTGGTTTTCTGGATTGTTTTGGCTGAAATGACCTGCCTGATTTTATACATGTTCAACAGAGTTCTGGCAGACACAGAGAGGTGCTTTGGGTGAAAAGTCTACATGGGTGGAAACACCAAGAGGCCATTCCCCAGGCCAGCACCTCACTCACGCCTCTCCCCAACCGGCTCCTACCTGCAGGGCGCTTTGCCAGAGAGACCACTGGAAAACAAAGCCCAGCTGTGATGAGTTTAAATGCAAGGCTCATCTTCACAGGTTCTCCATAGTGATAGCAACTCTTACGGATCCACATGCAAAGTTAGTGCCCCTTGCGCTGCTAGGCTCTGCATCTCCATCCTGCAAACAGGCTACATGTGCTTGTCCCATTTAAAATATTTAATTAATGGTTTCTTCTTTTAAAATCCAGAAAAATTGTTTTTGGACTGATAGCTTAAAGGCATATCCAAGAATCACAGGCTGTCTTTTTTAGCAAAAAAGCAAAAACAAAAACCACTGCTCAGGCCAGTATTACATAGCCAGGTGAGTGCCTTAGCTGCCCAATAGACAGCAAATAATTAAAGCCTGGGAAATATAAGATCATGAAGTGATGAAAACACCATCCGATGCAATTAAGAATCTTGCCACAACTGAGGAATTTGCTAATTCCACTTCTACAGGGATCCTTTGCCTGAACACCTTCACGCACTGAAGCACTGATTATCAGTGCTCCGGGAAGAAGGTAGCCAACAGGGGAGCCGTAGGAGACCTGACTCAGAGGGACACTGAAGCAGTCTCTCCTGTTGTGCCAGTGAACCCAAGGCCCAGCTTGTAACAATTCTGCCTCTGATTTCTAGGACTTTCCTAAATTGTCTTTCTACTGCCATATGTCACTATTCCAAGGTTACCCAGTGAACTGCCTTTTATTCTGAGTCAGGCTCTGCTGGGCTGAGCAGGGTTTCATGAAGTAGCCAAATGGATAACAGAGATTGAAAAGAGAACAAAAATTCAGATGCTGAGAAGGTTTTTGCTGGCAGTTGTGAAGATGGAATGATAAAATCCTGCTGCAGCCTAGATCCAGTCATTGCTGTAATCTGCCTCTAAAAACAAGAAGTTGCTTCCTTCTCAGAAAGAGCAGGCAAAAGAGTAGTTTTATAATGTAAAAGAAATTTGCCGGTACAATGGATGGGCAAATACTGCAGCATTTTTTTCATGAAGGCCTTGCTTAAAGCAAGGAATGGAGTTTGCCCTTCATCCTTCCCAGAAATACTCTCCATTGTTTTTCTAAAGCGTGTATTGCAGAGGTCCCCAACCCATTCACTGTGGCCTCAGTGAAACGCTTGTTCCCATACTCAGCTGTCAGCCACATAACCTTGTCTCACTTAAGGCAGTTGCCAGACAGGAAAGGATTTAATATACTCTCAGTGACTGCGATGATTCAGGGAGTTTGATCTCATGGACCTAGATGTCAGTCCTAAAAAGGGCTGTCTGAGGGCAGCTGCTGGCCCTTCCTTGTGCCATTCTTTTCCTTGGAGGTGCATGATTCCTCCTTTGTAAAAAGTAGGTGAGGCCTCAACAGTCTATGGAGAACGGCATCTAGCCAAGGATTCTGGCGGGCGGAGGACGGGGAGCATTAACTGTCGGCACTGCTTGGTCTCTAAGGCAGTTCTTTGTGAGTTTCTATTCTGAAGGAGCTGCAGCCCGTTTGGATATGCTCAGGACTGCTTTCCCCCTTTGCCCTGTAAGGCATAGAATAGCACTGCAGAAAAGCACAAACATTTCTGCTTACGTGAGAAGTAGCATCCTCTCAAAGAGGAGCAGCAGACAGCCATGGTTTAGCTGTACAGGCCTAATCCTGTTCCTCACTTTTCTTTGTGAATGAAGAGGCTGCATTTTTGCACTTTCATTTCTGCACCCATGACCTTATACCTCTTCTTGTTTAAAAATCAAAAGCCCCAATTTTACTTCAAGGCTATCTCCCACTCACTGACACTCATTGACTCCTTTCAATGGAGAGAAACACAGCAACGTGAATACCATCAGCTAACTCATTTGGCTGAGCAGTCCAGCTCAGATTCAAATTCTGCTTTCAATCTAGGACAGAAGACAAATGATATAAATTTAATTAATGAATACATCCAGGGAAGTGCAGTTTGCATTCATATGCTCCAAACCAGAGAGAAGCCAAATGCTCCCTGTGAGCTACCTCTCTGTAGTTATTCAGCAACCTCAGTGCACCCTCTGCACCGTGTTCCTGGTAATTACAATCCAGAGCCACCTTCACATACATGGCCTTACACTAAGGAAATATGGAAAGGGATTTTTTGTGCATGATCCCATCTTAAGTCTTCACGTTAGAAGTTCTGCCACAGAGGCTTCTAGGCACTTTGAGATGATTTTCTTGACATTGTGTTATGCATGAATGAATGACCAAGCTCTAAAATGCAAAGTAGGACCCCACTTTTGTCTTGTGAAATCTGATTTCTTTCAGACATCCACATATTTGACAGTGAAGTTTCTATCCAGGAGCTATGAGGAAGGATCAGGTGAAAGGACAAACTATTACATGGGTTGAAAACTGGCTGGACTGCTGAGCTCAAAGGGTAGTAATTAATGATTTGACATCCAGTTGGCAGACGGTAACAAGTGGAGTTGCCAGGGGCCAACATGGGGACTCAACCAGAATTGTTCAATATCGTTCAGTATCTCCATCAGCTACCCGAATGATGACACACACTGCGCTCCCAGCATGGTTCTCCCTGAGAGGAAGCAACTGAGATCACAAATGGCAGAGCTTCAATCCGGAGGGACCCTGAGAAACTTGAGGACCAGCTAGCACCAATCTCAGGAGGTTCAATAAGGGGAAAGGCAAGGTCCTACACTTAGGGACAGAAGAACTGCAGCACCTGTATGGGCTGGGAAAGCACCCCCTGAAAAGTACTCGGGGGCTATAGCAGATGCCAGATTGCACTGTTGACTTTCACTCATTCTCATCACTAATACAATAAACTATATATCAGGCTACATCAGGAACAGTGTGATCAAAGAGAACTAAAATAACCACTAGGCAGAAGCCTGCATAAGGAAAAGATTTGCAACTGAGTAGTTTGCAACTCTTGCCAGCAAGAGAGGAGAAGAAAGCACCCAATAGCCCACAGAGTTGGTACATGATGTGCACCATAGGAGTGTCCAGGCAGCTTTACGTGATCAGTATTTAGAAAGCATATGTCCTGCATATGCCTCAGACTGGGATCAAGGTTCACAACAGTACTAAGGACATTATAGGGCATACATAGGGAGCACAGGCAAACATGGCTTAAGCCTCAAAAGTGAGGCTAACCATCCTCACACAAAGAATATGTTATTAGACAGGAGAGGAGTGTGCATATTCTTCAGATTTTTTCAGAGCATGCCCAGTTGTATGAGAAATTTTGAGAAATTTCTGCCGTTTTGAGAAATTATTTAAGGGGCAAGTCTGTCTGTGCAGTACTTGGTGCTTCAAATGGCATGGCCTACCCAGAGTCCAGACTGACCAGGTGAACTGTACCGACAAAGCATTTCCCTGCTCCTCTGCTGCTTCTAGCCCTGACGGAAATGCTCTGCAAGGAGAGTCACAGTGCAGTCTGCACCTCCTAGGATTCCCACTGACATCATGGACAGTCTGTTTAGGTGCAGGTCACTGGCAGATGGAGCCGGTTGCTTGTATAAGTTGTATCG
Source organism: Apteryx mantelli (assembly GCF_036417845.1). NCBI lineage: Eukaryota > Metazoa > Chordata > Aves > Apterygiformes > Apterygidae > Apteryx > Apteryx mantelli. Next base: position 24,206,091 of record NC_089985.1, on the reverse strand, counting down.
TCTCATTCATTTTTTCCACTAAATTGACACTGCTCTCCCTAAGAGCTTGACTTCTTTTCCTGTTTGCGCTGACACGCTGGACGCTCTCAGACAGCATGTGGGTATGCAGACTGATCAACAGCCTGCGCTCCTACCGCTAGCAATAGACACCAGCATCACTACTCTGTATGTTATTAGTGTTGTGGTGTATGGTACGTGCTAGCCCCAAACACAAACCTTCCCTGCTCCTTCCTGGTGCTAGGTGCTGTGCAGTCAGAGAGCTTAGGGCCTAAAAGGTGCAGATGTTCCTCTACTCTCTGCTTGTGCTGCTCCTTCAGCCCTCGTGTTTTCGCGAGCTGGGATTACTCCAGCTCACATGAGCGACGTTTTGCCAGACGTGGCGCTGAACCGTACTCCTCAGTAGTGTTTGCTGGCCATTTTTTTACAAAGGCACTTGTGAAATAGCTGCATGAGTCTCAATGCCACTTATCATTATTACATGGTGGGGGGAAAATGAATCATGCAAAAGAGCACTGCAAAGATGAACAAAAAATACAGATTCTTACCATTTTTTTAAAGCTGGGACCAATCCTGTTCCCCTGGAAATCAAGTAGATTTGTGCCACTCTGCTCTGTGAAAGCAAGATTCCATTTTTAATGCTTAAGTATGTATTTTTAGATGTAGTTTGAACATGTTTCAAGGAAATAATATTAGTAGTAGTAGTGACTGTCACTGCTGTATGTCACTACTGGCAGTTTCTTAAAGCAAGGGTTAAAAAGAAAGCAGTGCAACTCCTCCATGCTTTGGTAGTGGTCTTCAAGCAAAAACACAAGCCACCACACAGACCACGGACAAACATGAAATCACTGAGCACCACGAACGAAAGGCAGAGGGGTTGTCTCGAACCCTTCAGCCAGGTCTACACGACCCAGCAAGGACAGCCCTGTAGCTGTGGTGAAGACAGACCACTCGCCCCCCGTCTCACCGTGGCAGCCCTGGCCCGAGCCCCGCAGGGCCGTCTGCCCGGGTTTGCGCGCAGTGTTGGCACACCACAAAGCACACGGGCACAGGGGGCCCACGCGCACAGAAGGCCAGTAGGAAGCCGTGGAGTCTGTTAAATCTGCTCTGGGGATGACTCTTTCAGTGTGGAAATACGAAATAATAATAATAATAAATACTTTATTTTTTAACACTTCATCATATAAAAAACTTTGGCCTGTCTAGCCTACATAAATAAAACATTTGCACTTTGGCTAGAAGGCTCTATTCTGTATGAAAGGTGGGAATGAGTTTTAAAGCTAAACTTTGAGGAGAAGAAGGTTCACACCAAACGCCTCCTCACAAACGTCCAGCAGCAAAACTGCCATTTCCTCCTACTTCAGGTTCCTTTTCACTTCGGCGGGAGTGTGTAACCAGGCTTCAGCCTAGGTGAATATCAAGGCCCAAAAGTTTTACCTTGACTCCATGACAGCGTTTGATCAGCAATGCTTCAAAAGTAAGCACTGTGCAAGTGCACCGTCAGAGGAGAGTCAAACGAGTGTGCTGTAACCGTGTCAGCTGCTAGCTGGTGATCTTTCCGTGACACCCTTTCCCCAGAGTATTGCATAGATAAACACCCTCTATTTGAACAAGACCAATGACAGCAAAATTGCTTGCTTGTCTCTAAAAAGACTCTAATAATGTGCATCAAGGGAGAGACCCATGGTCTGACAGACTTCTTTTCCCCCAGAGTAAAACATAAAAATACATTTCAGTAGCAAAGAGAACACAGTTTAAAGCACATCCCCAGTTAATTATATCCAAAAGAGTAATAATAAAATAAACTATTAAATTTTAGAACTTCCTCTTTAAAGTATTAAGCATTTTGTTACTGTGGTGCAGTTAAATTGCACATTGAACAATGCTCTGAATTGCTTTATAGTAAGGTGTAGTAAGAGTTGTCATGAAATATGATATACTAGACAAACCATATTCCATATGGGCCTCTATTTAATATCGAACAAATAATACATCCCTTTGCTGAGTTTTAGCATAGCATTTGTTTTTAAAAAAATCTGACTTTTAAAGCAATCTTTCATTTGTGAACAGAAAATACTGCAGATCGGTGGCAGTTCAGGAAGGTCTCAGTGCTTGCTGCAGTGTGTTTACAAAATTGGAAATTAAGATGTGAAGATGGCCTGCTGGCGCCTCGCATAACGCCGAGGAGCATGGAGAACCTACTGCTGCTTTTAAGAACAGCAGTTCAATTCCTGGCACAAACACTGAGGCTAGTTTAAAAACTCCAGTGGCTGACAAGATGCTGGATTATGGGCTGTGCTATAGCCCAGAGCCATGGGGAAACCTGCTTTGATACAGCTCTGGTAAACAGCAATCAAAGGCCAAGAAGGAAGGACGTAATGAAAAATGGAGGAGAAAAGAGGTGAACAAAGGTTATTATTGAGGAATCTTCTGCCTTTTTCACTTGGGTAATTTAAATATTTGTCCAAAGTTTCAAACTAACAAGACATTTAATTTGAATAAAGGAACACTATAAAATCCTCTTTCACATGTGACACTCTACTGTGCCATAGACACTTGACATGGAGAGCAATAACTCACCACAAGTGCCAGGGACCAGAGACTCCCCAGGGTGCAATCACATGAGGTGAGGGATTCCTGTGCCCCGTCCCTGTGGCGGGTGGCAGCCCACTCCTCCACAGACCCCATGCATCCTGCGGCACCGAGGCCAGCTGCCTGCAGCCGAGTGCCTGCTCCGGAGCCCCACGAGCACCGCACAGCCCCACAACACAGCCCCACCAGGGCTGCCTTACCCTTCCAGGCCCCTGCTTCCCATTGGACACAAAATCCCCATCAAACTGCCACAGGCCATTTCCTTTGCATCCAGATGACCAAGAAGAACAGAAAGCCCCCCAGCCAACCCAACACATGCACAGCTTCACTGCTGCCTACCCATTCTTCTTGCAGGAAAGATCTCTGTGACACGCAGGAAGTCAAATACATACCTGAATGAATTTGGCCCCATGTTTTCCCCAAATTCAGGATAACATGCCCAGGCGGCAGCAGAGATTAGAACGACCAGAGGCTGGACAGGCCTGGTGGGGAGCAACCAGAGACATCTCTGCAGCAGGACCAAGGGGATCTGTCCCTTCTGCTAACACGATAAACCCTTATTCCAGCCGCAACCACCTCCTCAGCTCCTTCTTTAAAATTTACTCCTTTCCATAGGCTTACATTTCTCATTTTGTTTCTTTTGCCACTTGTTCTCTTTCTCTCTACCACATATAGTCTTGCACTTACAAAACAAAACAGAAATAGAGCAAATTGCATCAAATATGAAGCAGACAACTGAAACATTCTGAATTCCAAAAATAGGCCATCTTCCCTCTCATTTTCAGTTGACTTCTTTTTTCACTCTCTTGCTGAGTACCATTCCCCTTGACATTACCAATCTGCTCAAAACTGTGACGTGTCCAGTGTGGATCTTGAGTGGATTCATATGAGTGGACTTTGAAATCAGACATTCAGTCATCTAGACACCTTTAGTAACCAACGCAGAAAACAGGCACTTGTAGGGCACGGTTTGTATCCTAAGGTAAAAATCTGATATCAGTCAGAGCAACCATGCTAGTGCCCATTTCTCTCCATCAGCAATAAAGGGAGCCTAGAAAGCAAGTCTGGATGTAGATGTGCACAGCCAGGTGAGATGAATCCCATCCCTAAACTACTAACTTGTCCGGATACGTTCATGAACATTCAGTGACTCTACAATGATATCCAAGACCAGTGGATTTTGATTCAACCCCCCTCTGTAGGGGGCAAGGGATGTCAGACTGATGGAGGACTGTGAATCTCAGCAGTGCTCTCATCCAGGGAGCACAGCAGGAAGTTCTTCACCTTTTGGCACAGAAATGCTAAAAGGAAGACATGAGAAGGAAAAGGAAAGATGGATTTCATTCCTCAGAGAAGTTGCCTCTTCTGGGACTCTTGCCAGTTTCCCTTAAGAAAGCTGCTGTCATCTGAGCTGTTATTTCAAAATTTCATTCAGCCTCTGGATTTACTGGCAATATCTGAGTTATGCTGCTGAGCTACTATGACTTACATAATGAGGTGACTCCACTATACCCAGTACTTCCAGGTACTACAGAGACCCTGCTGACGCTCCACCTAGCCAAGTACCAGGCCCTGCAGCCCTGACCAAAGTCTTGGGGTAGCAGTAGCTCTCACAGCCTGATTCTGGCAGTTTGGCCGTGCTGCATGCTAAAGAGGTGCAGCACACAAGGAGACCCCAGAAGTTAGTTTCCGTAGTGTATCGGGGACACACAGCCAGATTCCTCCTCCATCCCTGCACACTACAGTGGCAAAGGATCTCTTGTAACCAGAACTCTTTGCCACTGTTATCCCGGGTTTACCACATCTTTGGAAATTCAAGTTATTTCAAAAGGTGGGTCCAAGCCCCTGCAGAGGCAAACAGAAACCCTCTGATTTAGGATGTTTCCCTGCTCTTCAAAGTCCAAAGTTGCCAAGCTCTGAATAGAAATAACCAAAGGTGTTTTTATGGACTATATGATCCAGCAGGTCTTTCACATCTAGAAAACAGAAATATTTTCTGCAGTTTAACAAGATATTGAAAGGCCAATCCAGAAAATACCTGGTAATAAAAGTATTCAGACATTTCTATTTCATCTCCCCTAGTGAGGGGAGCGTAGCTCAGCTGGTAGAGGCTTACCTCAGGCTATAGCTCACCCTACAAGGGCTCATTCCTAGTTCACTCTTGTTATTTATGTACTAGGCCGTGTAACATCAGCTTAGGTGCTTTAGAAATACAAGTTAAACAAAATACATCTGGCCATCCTTAGATGTGGGAGAGAATGGTGCTTCCCACGCTTTCTAGCATTCAAGCAATTGATGAAGAACTTGATGTTTTACACCTGAATTGAGCAGACTGTCAGGAGATGATAGAAAATCATCCCACTTTATAGCTTAATGTAGTGCACAGACAAGACGCAACACCTTCCAAAAGGTGTTTGCTCCATATGCCCAGTGTGGTCCCATCCCCAAATATTAACAGAGTTTGTGGTGACGCTGTCATTTCACCATATGCATATGCCAGTCACAGAGTCTTTCCCTCACATCTACCATCAATACTACATAATAATTCACGACAGGAAGGAACGGTCACGTAGAAAAAACAAAACAAACAAACAAAAAACCCTGAACTCCTCTATCACAGAGCTAGCAAAATAGAGGCATGAGGGAAATCCATGATACTGGAGCAACCGGGTTTCTTGCTCACTGACCTGCTCATTTCTGTTCTTCCCCCCCCCCCCCGAGACCTATGTGTTTTGAAGAAACTGGCTTCTCAATGTAATGTTGTTATTAGTTGCCTACACAACGGGAGCAGCATTTGGTTCAGTCTAGAAGAGGCTCATAGACTCTGAAGAGTAACAAATGCACAGACCACATGTGAAATCCTGATTATTTAACTAAATAATGTAATTTTTTTTTAATCGGCCTTAATGTTTAACTGTGAATTTCCTCTTCTCTGAGGAAAGGCACTCTATTCTGTGCCTTGAATACAGTCTACAGTAAAGGTTATGATGGCCCTTTGAAATAACAGCACATACCAGAATTTGGAATATTTGCCCACAACAAGAAAGGAAGCTGTTGGGAAAATATCACAGCCCAGCAAAGGACTGTCAGAAGCCGGTGAAAAGACACCAAATGACTCTCAGGGGTATGAAACCAGGCCCCAAAGTCCCACTTGTGAAAGGAGTCTGCCCTGGCAAACCCGTGCGGGTAAGCACAGCTTGCATAGTCCCACCGACTCCAACACACTGTGAGTCATTGGGCCTACAATTTCCAACAGAATAAGCGTAACACTTTCTGACTCCTCTCCAAGTCAGTGTTTGTTGGGAAACATCAAAGCCAGTGGAATAGTAGGTGTCCCAAAATGTCTTAATTCAGAGAATTAGTGTTAACCGAGTCTGATTAGCTCCATTTATCTCTAATTAATTACCTTTACCTAATTAGACACCCTGTTTCCAGTAGACATGGAGTCAAGTAGACTAGATTATTAGTGTAGTCATTGTGCCTTTACAAAATCCTGAAATTAATGAAACGTGCAAAAGAATCCACAGCTTTAATTGCACAGGTGTTGCCTTATGGCAAAGCTTTATCATCTGATTACACCAAGGGATTATTAGTGACTTTTTATATAGAGGATGAGCCTGTGAAATGTACCTTAGCAACAGCTCATTAGTTTAGGGTTGTTACTGTATTATTTATTACATTCAGCCTTCCCCATTATCTAGATTGATTCATGGGCCTATATTTTCCTCCCCTCTGTGCAGGAAATAAATAAATAAATGACGCCTGGCTATTGCCGTCCAGCTGCAATATGAGGGGAATGCAGCACGTATTCTCCAGCTACCTATATCCACCCTTCAAAATAAAGCTTTAAAGTTGATTTAAATAAAACTCTTTTTTTTCCCCTCCCTCAGCAAAGTAATCAATTCAAGCTTCTGTCAAACTGGAATGTTTTCTACATGCCATCCAAACAGTTTGGGCCATCTTAAATCTTTTCAGATAAGTAAAATACATTACTGGACTGAAGAATGAAATACAATATATTTACATTCAAAATAATTTCTTCTGTTATAACTCATTCTGAATGAAGTCTATCAGAAATATTTTATTTTGATGTTTCTTTTAACTGTTTGGTTGTTGGTTACTTCTTCAGGTTTGAAGGTTTTTGCCAGATGGAAAAACTGCCTGAATAATAAGCCAAGACAAACAAAGCAAAACGTCAACCTATACATTAAGAACCACTTTCCCCATAGAGAAGCTACTTGCAATCAAGGTTGAGAAGGTTTGACCTTACCTTCCCTTGTCCTCCTCAGCAGCATGCTTCTGGACTCACTGGCTATCACCGGTATAACAGCTCTAGTGCTGCACCAAGCAAAGGAGGCATTGGCCAACCAGCAATCCCTAGTCAGTAAACAAAATGAGGAGGAATTGCTTTCCAAAATTATTCTTTCTCTCTCTCTCCAGAATACAGGATTCTTTGAATATTATGTAAAACCTTGCTGTTCATGTATTGTTAAGTTTAAAACAGTGGAAAAATAAGCAGTAACAGTTATTATATAGGACATGACAACTAATATGAGCAGTAATAATGAATATTTAATGTTAAACATGAGCATATAACTTCTGATGTGTGCATTACAAAAATTATGAACTTCATTCTCAAAGCTGTGGCTCTAACAGACAGAGCTGGCATATAAATTTGTACTGGGTTCATGTGGTATGTATATGCATATATGTAAAAGCTGTGTAATCCTGCAATGATGATACTAGTAAATGGCTCAGGGCTGCTCTGCCAAATAAAAATTACTTGCATGAAGAGAACCAAGCTGTATAAAATGCATGTGATACCCACCTGTCACGGGTCATTTGGGATTGCCGCTGTTCCAAGACGACCACACCACCACCCTTAACAGCATGGGCCACTGTGGTTTCTATATGGACAAAAGCCTTGCTCTTGCTGCAGGATCCTTTGTGTGGGACCTCTGAGCACACTTGCATGCTCCCTGGGAGCCAAGTAGGTCCATGCTGCACCTGTGGAAAGCAGCTGCAAGGCCTCTGATCCACCAAAGGTGTGATGTTGGCAAAGATGTGATCCACACTCCCCAAACCGTTGCCCAACAGAACAGACACTCACTTTTTCGTTTTAAATATTTTCAACCACTTAGTTACATCCCAACCAAGCCCCTGTCTTGACAGGGCTCAGTCCCTTCCTGCCTCTCTCCTGTCTGAGCCCAGTCGGAAATAAAGAATTTCTCTCCCTTGGTCTCCTGGAGGATTCTATCTAGGTGGCCTTCTTGGAGCAGGCTGGGTTGAACTATAAAACACATCTGCATCCACCCACTCACCTTCTGTGGAATAGTGACTGAGCACTCATCTAGAGAGCAGGAGACACAGGGCTGATTCCTTCCTTTAAAATTCTTCCACCTTCAAGGGAAATCTAGGAGACTCTCCCACTCTCTCAGTCAATGCCATGCTGCCCAGCAAATTATCCAAGAGTCAGCAGATCAGAAAGACAGAACACAAGAACAGGAGACCCATGTTTAGGTTTCAGCACTTAGGACTTTTGATAGTTTACATTAGACAGCATCAGAGACAAGATTAGAGGAGCACTGGGAGCCCCAGATCCTCTCACAGATATGCTCAGTCTTGTACTTGCTAACTGTTGTGTGGTAGCTGAACACACCAGGTCAAAACCAAGTCTTGTGCTGCACATCCACCCACCCTAGAAATAATGACTTCAAGCGCATCTGTGTGGAAAACAGCACTTTCTTAGGAACCAGTCTGAAATACATGGAATAAGTTCCTGTGGGACTGAGGGTTCACTCTATCTCTCACCACTTTCTACTCAAAGAACTCCAACCTCACCTTCAATAACCAAAACAAGCAGCACAGCAGACAGGAATGAAAGATATTTAATATTTATTTAAAGGACATAAACAAGCAGTTTTTCCAATGGGAGGAAGAGAATTACATGTGAGAGATGCTGGTCACATCACTTAATGGGAGGCAGCCTAGCAACCTGAGGGATAATCCAGGATCTGTCTTGTGAGGAAAAACATGCACCAGGACCACCTTGCATGTGCATGCATCCACATCCCTGCAAGAACCATTTCTAGAAACTGAGGAAGAAGCCAAGGGCAGACCTCAAAATAAACACTACTGCTTTGCTTGTAGGATCCACTTCCATCCACGAGCCTCAAGTGCTTCACAAAGGCAGGTAAGGCATCCCTCCCGCCAGCTGGGAAACTGAAGTGCAGAGAGGGAAGAGCGCTTATCCAAGGTCACGCAGCAAGCTAGTGGGACCTGAAGCCACTCTTCATCCTCCAGCCTGTATCCTCTTCAGAAAATCGCACTAGCGCCTTTCCCACTAGGTGCCTTGTCAAGCAGGAATTGCTCTGTTGCTTTTCCCTTTGTCCCTCCATGGCAGCAATGGAGCGATTGCAGGTCTGTTTGATGAGCAGGCGCTGGCACTCTCCTCCTGCTGCTGGCATCAATCCTTGAAGAGCTGGCTGGCACCAGCTGTTGCAATGAGCTAGGACAGGCTGTCTCCCATGGTGAAAGTGCCAACTATTTGGAGGAGCCAGACGCTGGGCTGGCAGGTCTAATGAGAGCGTGCATCCAAAGTCAGATACTGCTGCCTCGAATGGGAAGCAGTTCCTGCTCAGAGGACAGACACCACAAGTTCTAGGTGACCAAAACAGGCTTAGGAATTTAAAATAGGTATACAAGCCTTAGTACACATACCAACTAACCAAGTTTAGATGGGTCAGAGATTCAACAGCAGGCAAGATAGCACAAAGTTACAAAACCACCACATACTTCAAGTGGGTCTAACAGTGTGAGCTGAGGCAAAGTAGTGTCACTGGGGTCCCTAAAGGCAGAAAGAGTCTGAAAGGCTGTCAAACAGAGCTGAGGCCTTGGCCTCCAGGCTTAGATGCCATTCCCAGCCACAAGGAAGGAGCCTGCTTTGCAGACCAGGTCAAAGACCATCCTAGACCCAGAGATTGACTGTACTTTCAGCTGCCCAGTGGGAAGCCCCACAGGACACTGGCTGGGGGCCTCACAGGTATGGCACCAGACCCAACCTGAGCTTGAACTGTCTGTACTTTCTTTGCTGCTAGTTTCACATTGAAACATTTCTCCTGAACTTGAGCCTGGTCAAACACCAGCATTAAGGTTTGCCTAATGTTCAACTACTGTTTACCAGCAGACCTGGCCCTACTGCAACTGCAGGGTTGCACAGCCTCTTAAGGACCCAAGACACCTCCAGAAGATGCCTAGCAGCTGCAGGGCCACCTCCACCTTCTCACCCAGCCAGCCAGCCCCAAGGCAGAGCTGCATTTCCAACTCTACTTTTCAGTTTCCCTCTTTAAGAGTATTTTTCACTTAACCTTTACTTTCTCATCTCTTTAATCACCACGTACACCTGGGTACCAGCCGCTCC